>NC_053023.1:524699450-524733093 GCF_003073215.2 Triticum urartu
AGCTTGAACTACGTCGCGGACATCCGTGGAGACTTGATCTTCACCGGATTCGATACCGCGGTAGCCGCACCCGATCACCCCGATGATCATGACTTAAATTTGTCATCGGGGCACATCCAGGAGATTGCTCCTATAACCGCTCTGTCCCTAGAGCCGGAGCAGGCCACGCCATCCAAAGATGGGAGGATTAGCCCCACCACACAGGCCATAGAATCCATGGTGTTGGAGCCACACAGGGACCTAGTCTCACTCAATGCCTATGCCACCGGAACACCGGACTCGTCTTCGTCTGTAGGTTCCGAACCACGCGAGCCCGTGGACGCCGATCTTGATCGTTTATCGATCTTCGAATTCAGCGCCGCAGACATCTAGCAGCACTCTCCTCTGGGCGATATGCTAAACTCGTTAAAAAGTCTGTCCTTAGTGGAGGACTCTCAGTCGAACTATATCAGGCTCAAACTAGGGGCTGATGATGGAGAATTTCGCTCCCCACCCGCCACCCACTTTATAGCCACGGTCGAGGATTTGACTGACGAACTTGATTATGACTCCGAGGACATTGATGGTATGGACGACGATGCGGGAGAAGAAGAAGACCAGAACCCTCCGTTCACCGGACGCTGGACGGCCACTTCCTTGTATGACGTATACATGGTGGATGCACCAAAGGAAAACAGCAGCGACGACAAGGAAGACCCAGTTGAGGATAAACCTTCCGAAATACAGTCCAAGCGCCAGCGTCAGCGGCGCCGCTCTAAGTCACGACGCAGTAAAGATAGTAACACTGACACAGGAGAAGATGACACTCTAGAAGGTGCCGAAGACAACAAACACCCCGTCGACACAACAAACGAACAAGATGAACGGAAGATGCGCAGGTTAGCCCTGTTAAACAGGCCACGCACAAAGATTCGAAGGACGATAGTTACCTTCCGCTCTCCGAGGACGAGGTGAGCCTCAGCACCGAGGATTTCATCGTGCCTGAGGTACCTCTTGAGCAGGAGCGCTTCAAGCGCCAGCTAATAGCCACTGCAAGGAGCCTGAAGAAGAAGAAGCAACAGCTCCAAGCTGACCAGGATCTGCTCAACGATAAATGGACTGATGTCCTAGCAGCTGAAGAATACGGCCTCAAGCGCCCAACCAAAAGCTACCCAAAGCGTAAATTGCTACCTCAGTTTGACGAGGAAGCGCCGAAATATATACCACCATCATACAATGCGGCTGACCGACCACTGCGTGGTCGGGACAAAACGGCAGCTCATGCCGAACACCAGCCTGCCCCGCCTCGTCACTCAGGCAAGGGTAAATTCGCCCACGGACATACATATGACCTCTGGCAGAACCTGAACAATAAAGCAGGACCTACCAGATCAATCTACGGATCGCGAGGACGCACCTTGACACGTGACAACGGCCGCCTATTCGGACATGACAAACCCAGTCATGCGCAGGCCGAACACCACAGACGGACTCCATCAGAGTTGTGCCATGATATGGCCAGATACAGAGGCCCCGCACACCCTCATTGCTTCACTGATGAGGTCCTGGACCATGAATTCCCTGAAGGATTCAAGCCCGTTAACATAGAATCATACGATGGGACCACGGACCCCATGGTGTGGATCGAAGACTTCATTCTCCACATTCATATGGCACGCGGAGATGACCTTCACGCCATCAAATACCTCCCTCTAAAACTCAAGGGGCCAGCTCGGCATTGGCTAAATAGTCTGCCTGAAAATTCCATCGGTAGTTGGAAGGACTTGGAAGAGGCTTTCCTCAATAACTTCCAAGGTACATATGTTCGACCTCCGGACGTTGATGACTTAAGCCATATAGTCCAGCAGCCCGGAGAGTCCGCCAGGAAATTCTGGACAAGGTTCCTAACTAAAAAGAACCAAATCGTTAACTGTCTGGACGCTGAAGCTCTAGCAGCTTTCAAACATAGCATCCGCGGCGAATGGCTCGCTCACCACCTCCGCCAAGAAAAGCCAAAATCCATGGCAGCCCTCATGACACTAATGACCCGCTTTTGTGCGGGCGAGGACAATTGGTTGGAGCAAAAACAATGCAAGCGATGTCGGCACCCCTAAAGTTAAAAGTAACAAAGACAAGTCTCGACGCAATAGATACAAGCGCCGAAATAGCGGTGACAACACCGAAGACACGGCGGTCAACGCCGGATTCAGTGGGTCTAAGTCCGGTCAGCGGAAGAAGCCGTTCCAAAAGAACAATTTGGCCCCATCCAGCTTGGACCGCATACTTGATCGTCCATGCCAGATTCACGGCACCCCCGACAAGCCTCCTAATCATACAAATAGAGAGTGCTGGGTTTTCAAACAGGCCGGCAAATTAAACGCCGAGACCAGGGAAAAGGATCACAAAGCGAGGACGACGACGAAGAGCCACGGCAGCCAAACACAGGGGGATAGAAGAAGTTTCCCCCTCAGGTCAAAATAGTGAATATGATATATGCCACCCACATCCCCAAGAGGGAGCACAAGCGTGTGCTTAGGGACGTCTACGCGATAGAGCCAGTCGCCCCAAAATTCAATCCATAGTCATCGTGCCCGATCACGTTCGATCACCGGGACCACCTGACCAGCATCCGTCACGGGGGCTTAGTCGCACTAGTCTTAGACCCAATAATTGATGGGTTTCACCTGACTCGTGTCCTTATGGACGGTGGTAGCAGCCTCAATCTGCTCTATCAGGATACAACATGAAAAATGGGCATTAACCCATCAAGGATCAAGCCTACGAGGACTACCTTTAAAGGAGACATACCGGGTGTAGAGGCCCGCTGTACGGGCTCAATCACATTAGAGGTTGTCTTCGGATCTTCGAACAACTTCCGAAGCGAGGAGTTAATCTTCGATATCGTCCCATTCCGCAGCGGCTATCATGCACTGCTCGGACGAACTGCATTTGCACGATTCAACGCAGTGCCACACTATGCTTATCTCAAGCTCAAGATGCCCAGTCCATGCGGCGTCATAACAGTCAATGGCAATACAGAACGCTCTCTCCATACAGAAGAGCACACAGCTGCCCTAGCAGCAGAAGTACAAAGCGGCCTTCTCAAGCAGAACCTTCATTCGGCTGCCGAGCCCGCGGACACCCTTAAGAGGGTCCGAACTACTCTGCAGCAGGAGAGCTCGGCTCGTCAGGAGCTCGACTAGAAATATGGCCTCCGTCTCAGTCCCGATCAAGTGGTGGCATTCGTGCCGCGCGTACATAACTACGCACTTAAAATTCCATGGGCATTGACGAAGGCACTGATAACTTGCGACCCATGGCACGGCTCAACCGACATCGGATACACACATACTTTTACTTTTACTTGTTTTCCTTTCAGTTCTCAATCCCACAGGCCCCATCGGGGGGTCTGGTCATCGGTCCTCTTGTAGGATAAATACACCAAGACGACGAGAAGAGCACACATATGGGGAACTTTTTAGGTGATTCCGTTAACGATGACTCTAGCTGTTTTCCAGGACCCATATGCAGCTCTCCCCTGGTTTCAGCATGGTTAATAGCCTATTGCTTATTACACTATTTGTATCAATGCGCCTTGACATACTAATTACATTACAATGAAAACAGTTCGTAGCTGGAGCTTTAGGACCCCAACTTTTTACCTTTATGTCCTTTCTATTTTCTTTCTTTCTTTTCTTTTTTAGATTCCATGTGGATAACCCCATCAGGTAGCACCCGTACACTTTGGTATGTTTGACGTTTGCCAGGGGATTTATAGCACCTTACACTACGGCAACAAAAGTCCGAACACTTCCTATAAGTATAGTTCGGCACCCCGAATTTAGCATTATATTCATTGGCTCCGACTCATGTCTTTGGTCAATAGTTGGTTTACCCGGCTCCTGTGCTTGCTACCCTATGTTCCGCTACATTGACTAGGGTAGTAAAGGGAGAACTACTATGATTGTGTCCTGGTCTAAACCAGATGAGCACCTCAGTAGAGAAAGCCAAAAACTCACTGTCATGATGCGGCGAGAGCTCGTCAGCTGTTCGAAGGTCTCAAATCGTTGGAGATTTTTCCGCATTTCGCGAAGGATCGGTACTTCTCGATCAGACGCTGACAGCACTCTAGTTCGTATACTAGGGGCTGCGCCTATGTTTTATTATCAAAGTACTATGGCTAAGTGAGGGCGTTCAAGCCGCATAGTCTGGTTGCCTAGTTCACTGGGCTAAACAACTCTTTCAAGGACCATATAATTAGATCAAGATTGTTTAGATTCCATCCCGAACACCTCCATACTACCTACGCGAGGGCTGAAGCCGATGACTGGTTAACCCTCAGATTTCATACAACACGGCCGCACAGGAGGAAACAATCAAAACATAATAAAAATTATATATTACAAGTCGGATTTGTTCATACAAGGCAAAACATGGATGTATTCATTCGAGAATAACGTCCTGCTCGCACTGGGTTGCTACAAGTCGAGATCCCTCCAGGACATCCGGAAAATATCGCTCGGGTGTACGCTGCCCCTTGCCCCCCGGCGGCCCCCTGGCCACCTCGACGGCATCCATCTTCGCCCACCACATCTTGCAACGAGCGAAGGCCATGTGGGCACCCTCGATGCAGACGGATCACTTGACGATGTCTAGCGGCGGACAAGCCTCCACCACCCGCTTCACAAGGCCGAAATAACTACTAGGTATAGCTTCGGCCGGCCATAATCGGATTGTGAAATCCTTCATGGCCAGTTCGGCCACCCTATGCAGCTCTACCAACTGATTCAGTTGATCGAAAAAGGCCAGCGGATGTTCTGGCACAGCATACTGCGACCAGAATAGCTTCTCCGAAGAATCCCCTTCCCTGGCATGGAAGACTCCGCGGCATCGGATATACTGCGCGGCAGATCCACAAAAGCCCATGGGCAACTCCGAATCCGGGTTAGTAAAAGTTACTTCCTCTCCACATACTTGCTTTGCAAGTTAAATGCCTTACCCGCTGCGATCTTCTTCGCCTCCTAGATCTCCTGGAGAGCGTCCCGAGCCACATTCCGTGCGGCCTCCGAGCTCTGACAAGCCTTGGTAAGTTCGGCCTCTCGGGTCGACGCCTCGTGCTCCAAAGCTTCACGCTTCTTCACCACGTCTTGGAGCTCCTGCTGGACCTCCCCGGCCCGAGCCTTGAGCTTCTTACGGGTGGCTTGCTATTGGACAGCCTTCCCCTCGGCTTCCGCCAGGGCCTTTCTCAGGGCCTCGACCTCGGTCGTCGCTTCTATACAAATCATGGCATTTTGGTCATCTCATACAATTTTATTCTTTTTGAATATATAACAGGTTATTGCTTACCTTGTTTCTCCCAGAGTTGCCTCTTCGCTTGGCCCAGCTCCTCCTCGGCCTCCGCCAGTTTCTGCTTCAGTCCAGAAACTTCGGCAGTATGCGAGGCCGCGGCTAGCAACGACGTCTGCATTTCAGAAAAATTAAGTTAGTTTCCTGTTAAAACAAGATTGATCCTCTGTCCGGCTTTTTCTTTCCGAACACCAGACAGTGTCTCAGGGGCTACTGGTCTACACTGGGATTTTCTCCTTGTTCGGCGTCTCTTACCTCAAAACCTGTCAGCAAGCTGCTGAAGGCTTCGGTTAATCCGCTCTTGGCGGACTGAACATTTTCAATCACCATGCCCATAAGGGCATGGTGCTCATCCATAATGGAAGCACGTCGTAGCGCCTCTAGCGGGTTATTCGGTGCCCCTGGTTGTATAGGGGCCACCGGTGCCACAGGCACCCCCCCCCCTTCTTTCGAAGGAGGGTGCATTGTGGAACCCCGGCTCAGAGCGACCGGTTTACCCTGCATTGCCAGCCCAGAGACCATGTCTTCTGGCAACACACAACATCTTGGTAAAGAAATACAACCGCTTTATTGATGCTAGCGGCTCAGAGTTTATATTACAACATATGTCGAGGTCGAGCGGCACGCATGGTGCGGCTGAACAATATGTACACTATTTAGTGAACATAAAGGGGGCTCGATCATAACAACTACGCGGCAGCGGAACAACATCGTAGTGGAAACTCCATATCACAGGGACACTGATGTGGACACGATCTAGACTCTAGCAGCGCTCCTATCCAATGCGACTTTCCTGAAATCTGGCATGACACGCCAGGTCAGTACATTGAATGTACTTGCAAGCTCACAACAGGCATAATCATAATGACAAACAATATCATGATATTTAACCAATTAATAATGCAATAATGTTCCAACATGCTGTGCTCATGCTCCTGGGATAAACATCCCTCGGTACCGCCTTACCAATCGTGAACGTTCTCGGATCACCACCAAACCACCATCGTGGTTTTAACCAGAGTAACGTGTGATCCTTATGGCGATCACCACCAAAGTAACTCGTGATCCTTACGGCGATCACCACCAAAGTAACTCGTGATCCTTACGGCGATCACCACCAAAGTAACTCGTGATCCTTACGGCGATCACCACCAAACCACCATCGTGGTCTCGAACATCCCGATGGTCTTTCAGCCATCATTATCAGTGCAATGATCATAACTTTAGTGTGCGGGTTTATTAAACGTTGACTCATGGTGGGACCCACTACGAGTTGTTCGTGACCGTGGACTCGGCTATCGATAGATTATACACTCTGCAGAGGTAGCACACTGTACCCACACCTCGGAACCCATGGCCTCGCACTCCCATTTGGGTGGACCAACGACATTCCGACGAAACCCATCCATTGCCATGACACTCTCCCGGCCACTCCGACCCAATCCCCAACGGGCTAGTCCTGGGTGGCCCCGTGTCTACCAAAGACACACTGACCACCGTCGTGGCCAAAACTTCCCTCACGAGGACCGGTACCAAAAATCTCAAACAGGGGCACACAAGGTTATGCCTGCTTACCGGGCCAAGGTAAGAACGCCCATAACCTTCCCTAGTTAGAGGCACCGACCAGAGGCATGTCAATGGACCAAATCAAGGCCTTCCCACAAAGGCAAATGTGGTTGCACTGGGAAAATCTCGATTCAGCGGCACCATGACCCAGTCAACGATATATTTAGGTTGGGTTGTATTCAGGTTCATCTTAAAAGGAGAATGACCGGTGTCATAGCATGCCATGAAATGCAATACTACACATGCATCACACAATACGAAAATGACTGATGTCAACCATATTCACACTAAACATAAGCATCAACAACTTATATTACTTTTTTGGTCTTACTTTAACCACTTATTTTGTAGCAAGCAATATTATTTTCTCATGCAAGAATATAACTCCGATTAATTTCTCACATGCATAGCAAAGCTTCTACTATCATCATAGCAAGCAAATCCTAATTTCTTTACCAATCAAGTTAGGTCCAAACATTCTGTAAATTAGGTAAATTGGCTAAACAAGCACTTAACATGATATTTTCTAGCAAATTTAACCATTTTTATTTATGTAATAAAATAACTTTAATCCATTATCCACATGCATAACAAATCATTTTATCATTACCACAATTATCTCTTAGCTTCTTTACCAACTAAGCTAGTTTCAAGGTTATGTAAATCAAGCATAATACCAACACACACTTAACAGAATATAAATAACATAATAGTTATTTAAATGCATGGATTAATCATATCATTCAACTAAGAAAATCATAAATATTGAAAATGGCACCATGAAAATGTTGTTGTGGCTTGCCTTAGTGCAGATGAGGTTCACAAGCCTTCTGGTGATCCTCAAGACAAGCCTCACCCTCTGAAAATAATTTTAAACACAAGAAGAAAATATCAAGAACTCTTCTAAAAATCACCAGAAATTCTAAACAGCTCAGAAAAATCTCATTTTTGGTGAGCTGTTAGATTTCTTTGCAAAGAACAATATGCAAAAAGAATCAATTCATTTGGACTTATGGTTTAAAAGTTATGGTTGTTTGATGCTCTCTGGAATTGAATTAAGTTTGAATTTAAATAAACAGAATGGGGGGTGACGTCGAAGGCATAAAGCCTCAGGGTGCCACCACTCATACCGCTTCGCGCACGTACAGAGTGGCTGACTAGCGGGCCCCGCTAGTCAGGTGAGAAGGAGGGGAAGAAGGAAACAGAGGGAGTTGCAGCTTCGCCGGAGCTCTCGCCGGTGACGAGGACTCCTTGGCCAAAACGAGAGGGAGGGATGGAGAGAGGGGACGGTGGCGCACCTGCCCGTACCCGTAGCATGGCTAGGGGTGGTCGGACGGCGTCGGAATCAACCTCACAAGCAGAGGCAGAACGCGGTGGTCGCCGGAGATGAAGAAGACGGCGAGCAGAGGCAACTCCAAGGCCTCCAGGTGGAAGGGATGGCTTCACCGGAGAGAGGCGAAGGTCCTGGAGGTGTTACCGCGGTGACCAGAGGGGATCGCCGGCGAGCTCGAGCTCGAGGACAGTGGCCCGCGGCCTTCTCGGCCGGGCTACGGCTTCCTACACGCGTGTGGGTTGTGTGGGAGTGGTGGATGCTGCTCGAGGAGGCTGGGGCGGCTCCATTTATAGGCTAGCGGAGAGGGGGGTTCGGGCTCCGCCGGTGGACACCTGTCCACGGCGCCCGGCGACGAGCGGCGTCAGTGAGAGGGGAGAAGGCGACGCAGCTCACGCGGGAACTGTGGGCGAGCCGGGAAGAGCACATGAGCGAGGGGAAGGCGACGAGCACAGTGCGCACCGCACTGTTGGGTTGGCCGGACCGCGCCCGTGCTCAGTGTGGCGAGCTCCGGCGTCGGCGAGCGCTAGGGAGGAGTTAAGGATGGTGAGACAAAGATGGTGGTGAAGTTTGGCGCGCTACGGTAGGCGGGGGAAGCGAGCATGCGCGAACAGAGCGTTCGACGGCACTCAGAGCGCGTCGACACGCATGCCAACACCCCTGGACGAACGCGGTCACCACATGGACTATGACATCAGGCCGAGTTAAGCCTAAACTTCATGTCTGGCATGTTGTTCGTGGTATATTGAGAGGTTACCACGCTTTGGTTTGGATCCAGGTGCAGTAGAGAAGTTTTTACATGCCAGGTAAGTTTCTGGTCAGTAACTTTGAGAGGTTACTGAGGTCAAATGGCTGGGAGTTGGAGGCTGTGCTTTGGAGGTTAGACATGAGTTACTAAGGTGAAGACGCACAAGAAAAACCAAGCACAATGGAGCAAGTAAAATGGTAGTTGCTGTAGAAACCACCATTTCTGTCCAGAACAGAAAATATTTTCTATAGCAAAAATATTCCAAAAAGTGGTGAAATATTTTTGCTCAGGAAGGTGCTCTAGGGTTCAAAGAATATTTGAGAATTATCTCAGATTTTTCTGAGCCATAAAAATTAGGGTTGCTTTGGAGCATAGTGATCTAGCTAGGGTTTTTGAGAGAGAAATGAATATTTTTCATTTAAGAAAAATATTGCAAAGATTATTTTGGGGTGGATCAGAAGGGAAATGATGATAAGGGAGGGAAATGAAGCACTTGGGTGAAAGCCAAGGGTACCCAAGTGTTTAAGTCCATATGAAAAGATTCAAAAACTCCAAGTTTCAAATTGAATCCAAAAGAAAATCAAGCAAAAGAGAGAGGGCAAAACCAGGCTGTCACATGCGTGCTGGATTCCGGAGCCGCCTCGGTCTCCGGAATAGATTCCGGTTGAGGGACGAACTATGTACGGCCCTCCCAGCCAGTCTCATTGAGGATTGAGTCCCCTTGGTGTCCGGCAACGAAGGTTTCGCCTTCAGGCGCCTCCTGAGCCTCTCCCCCGCCGGAGGCAGTCCTTCGGGACAGCACCTCCGCATCCTCCTTGGTCTTGGGGGAATGTGCGTCTGGCAGGGAGTCGCTGGCCATCGCCTTGGAATCTAGCAAGCCTCCTGACGAAGATCGCTGGGAGCTGTTGTGGGCCGGACTACAATGGCATTTGCCAATCATTTCAATACAATGAGAAGGAGAAACTTTATGGGCGGATAAAGTATTAGTACTTACTATGCGGCTCGAGGCTTAGTGCGGGGGCGTCTCTCTGGACTGTCAGCAACGTCCCATGCGGAGTTACCCGCTAGGGAGCCCTACCCCTTTTTGGGCGCCTCCGCCTCCAGAGTTGTGGAGGCCGCCCTCTTCTTCCTCCCCCCGTCGGGGGGGGAGTCGCTCTCCTCCTCCTCCTCATCCGCGTTGTCTTCGGCGGCGGGGGAATGGGCCTTGTCTTCAGACGCCGCATCCGAAGTGCCCTTGCGGGGGGGGCCACTCCGGACCCCCTTGGCCTTCTTCTCTGGTGCCTTGTAAGGCGCCGGCTCCAGCATCTTCGCTAAACGCGGAGTGACTGGCTCCTCGGGAAGGGGAGTCAGACACTGAATCTTTTTCGCCTTCTTCAACCAGTACTGAAAAAGCAATAGTAATGAAAGCATTAGACATCACCCTTGAAACAAGCAAGTAAGGGATGCATCAAAAATAACATACCTCGTTGGGGAGGTTATTTATGTCATGGCCACAATCCGAATTGGTGGCCGGCGGTATCTCGTTGCCCTTGAAAAGCAACTTCCAGGCATCTTCATGAGTCATTTCTAAGAGCCTCGCCAAGGTATGGTGTTTCTTCGGGTTGAAGTCCCATAGAGGACGGCTTCGGCTCTGGTAGGGGAGGATCCGGCGCACCAGCATCACTTGGATTATGTCGACAAGCTTGATATCCCTATCGATCATGCTTTGGATACGCGTTTGCAGCGCAATCAGCTTGTTTGACGAACACCAGTTTGGGCTCTTCTCAACCCAAGAGGTGACCCGCACGGGAGCACCGGAGTGGAATTCGGCAGCTGCGGCCCAGGTGGCGTCATGGGGTTCGGTGATGTAGAACCATAGCTTCTGTCATTCCTTGACAGATTCCACAAATGTGCCTTTTGGCCAAGAAACATTGGTGAGCTTGCTCACCATTATGCCCCCGCACTCTGTGTGCTGTCCGTCCACCACCTTGGGATTCACGTTGAAGGTTTTGAGCCATAACCCGAAGTGGGGGTGGATGCGGAGGAAAGCCTCGCACACGACAATGAACGCCGAGATATTGAGGAAGGAATTCGGGGATAGATCATGGAAATCTATCCCGTAGTAGAACATAATCCTACGGACGAAGGGGTGAAGTGGAAACCCTAGCCCACGGAGGAAGTGAGGGATGAACACTACCCTCTCGTTGGGCTTCGGTGTGGGGATAATCTGTCCCCGGGCTGGAAGATGAAGGGCTATTTCCTTCGCCAGGTACCCGGCCTCCCAAAGCTCGGCGACGTTCTCCTCCTTAATGGAGGAGGCCATCCACTTGCCTTGACCTCCGGATCCGGACATGGTTGAGTGCTTTCTCGAGATTAGGGGAATGAGAACTTGGGCGCTGGAGCTCAAGGATGGAGAGGCAGGAGGAAAGCGTGGGGGGGAGGAGGAATCTTATCTCCTTATAAGGGCAGTGAATATCGAACGCCCCCCCCCATTCGCCTTAAAATTCGCCTGCTCCCAAGGCTGTGTAAAACGGCACGGTTGGGTTACCCACACCCGTATTGATGAGAATCCCGTGATAAGCGGACACGATCTCTGCTTTGACAAGACGTGCCAATGACAACCGCGTCTCGAAATGTGGGGCAAAAAACGGTTCGAAATTATAACCGGACAGGCGTGATGTCACATTACTAAAGTTGTCAGAGGATGGGACTCGTGTGTTATTATATTCTCTCTACGGTTGTGTGCGGTATGTGTTACAGGTCCGGACACAATCAATTTGTCTAAAGACTATTCGGGAGTTCGGAAGGAGGAACCCGCCTTGCAATGCCGAAGACAGCACTACGCGTCGGATACCTTGTCATTGAAGCCAGGTTCAGGGGCTACTGAGGGAGTCCTGGACTAAGGGGTCCTTGGGCGTCCGGCCTGTTATCTATGGGCCGGACTGATGGGCTGTGAAGATATGAAGACCGAAGACTGTACCCGTGTCCGGATGGGACTCTCCTTGGCGTGGAAGGCAAGCTTGGCGAATAACTATGAAGATTCCATATTATGTAACCGACTCTATGTAACCCTAGACCCCCCCCCGGTGTCTATATAAACCGGAGGACTTAGTCCGGATAGGGGATACTCAATACCGTAGTCATACATGCTAGACTTCTAGGGTTTAGCCATTATGATCTCATGGTAGATCAACTCTTGTAATACTCATACCCATCAATATCAATCAAGCAGGACATAGGGTGTTACCTCCATCAAGAGGGCCCGAACCTGGGTAAAACTTCATGTTCCCTGTCTCCTGTTACCATCAACCTTAGACGCACAGTTCGAGACCCCCTACCCGAGATCCGCCGGTTTTGACACCGACACATGCCATGCCACAATCCTTCGTCACACCATATGCTATGCATGATGACGACACTTGTTTGGTGGATCACCACTTGAATGCTTGGTTTTGCGCTAATGCTAACCACATTTGGTTTTCCAAGTGTTTGTTGTCCTTGCTCCTTTTGAAGGAATCCCAAGATGGTATGACATTGGAGAGTTCCCATTTCAATATTAAAGATGATGAATGCTTGGTGATCATGCACTTCTACATGGTGACGCCATCTCTTTCCAATGGTGATTTGATTTTTGATCCGAGGTCGGATCTTTACCAAGGGGGAGGGGATGATGCAGAGCATCCTATGGACATCACCATGTCAAGAGTCCGTTTGGAAAGTGACACATGTGACATCTACTTCACATACATAAAGGTGAATCATCTCCTTTACACGTGCTCACTTGACCCCTTAGAGGATGGTATACTACTTGACACTCATCTCGTGTGCATGCATATGTATTGTTGGAGCTTCACGGACGACGGGGAGGAGTGCAAGCGCCAAGGAACAATTACACCATCCGCGAGGGAAGCTTGGGAGCGGAGAAGGAGCCCGGAGATACCGGTACAATCGGTCCACTACCGATACAACCAGTACACTATCGCCCAACTACCGCTTCACGTACTGTAATCGAGCGGTGCAAGACCGATACCACCCCGGTTGTTCCCACAGCCACAGCCTAACCGATGCAGCCGGTCCCTACCTTCGCGAACACCTCCAGGAACCAGTACATGAGCTCCAAGCGGTACAGCCGGTTGAGTGACCGGTACAACCGGCCTGCCTACGCATAGTGAAAGGGGTCACAGCCCATGTAACCCTAACTTACCCCTTGGACTGTAAGTACTCATCTCCTAGCTCTGAATTTGGCATTTCTTGTAGATTTTTTTGGCTCCTCTTCTTCGGTACCTTCCTCAACTGCAGCCATGTTTTCTTTTCATTTCAGTCAAACTGTTACATTCTTTGGGGGCTCAAGGAGGTCCAACCCAAATTCCTGAGGTGAGTTTTACTCTTTGCTGGATCCGAGGACCCTTGTCGAGCTTTAGACAACTTATCAGCAAAGTTTTTCAACGCCAGCATGACAGACCAGTTAAGTAGTGTTCTGACAACCTTTGAGTGGAAATCAAACTATTGCTGCATACTATAGAGTCGAAAGGTCCCATCAGTAGTTATTATGCCGAGTTTACTATGGCCCGAGGTCGTTTTTATTGGCATGTCCCATCAATAAAGAGATCGTGCGCCAAATTTTGAGCGACATCATCAACTAACATTCCTCAAACTATGCACGTTGCATTGGGAACTAGCGGATTTATTGTGTGGCGTGGTGCCCCTTGGTATGTTTGCCAGCTTATTAAAAGGGACGAAATGGATCTATTCCATCCCATGATTCCTTCCTTGATCCATTATCTAGAATTCTCAAGCTCTAGCGCCCAGATATCAGTGACATACTCCGCTTCCAGTCTCCAGACCTCATCCCCTCCGTCATTAAGAGATGGACGGCAAGGGGAAAGGTATCACCGCTCAGGCGGGGGATGAGAAGGTCCCAAGCAAGGGGGGCTATTGATACGTATCCAACGTATCTATAATTTTTGATTGTTCCATGCTATTATATTATCTGTTTTGGATGTTAATGGCTTATTTACACACTTCTCTATTATTTTTGGGGCTAACCTACTAACCCAAGGCCTAGTGCAAATTGCTGTTTTTTGCCTATTTCAGTGTTTCGCAGAAAAGGAATATCAAACGGAATCCAAACGGAATGAAACCTTCGGGAGAGTTATTTTCTGAACAAACGTGATCTAGGGGACTTGGAGTGGATGTCAAGAAAGAAACGAGGGAGCCATGAGGCACGGAGGCGCACGTTCACCCCCTCGGCGCGCCCCCACCCTCATGGGCCCCTCGTAGCTCCACCGACCTACTTCTTCCTCCTATATATATCCATATACCCCAAAAACATCCAGGAGCACGACGAAACCCTATTTCCACCGCCGCAACCTTATGTACCCAAGAGATCCCATCTTGGGGCCTTTTCCGGAGCTCCGCCGGAGGGGGAATCAATCACGGAGGGCTTTTACATCAACACCATAGCCTCTCCGATGATGTGTGAGTAGTTTACCTCAGACCTTCGGGTCCATAGTTATTAGCTAGATGGCTTATTTTCTCTCTTTGGATCTCAATACAAAGTTCTCCTCGATCTTCTTGGAGATCTATTCGATGTAACTCTTTTTGCGGTGTGTTTGTCGAGATCCGATTAATTGTGGGTATATGATCAAGATTATCTATGAACAATATTTGGTTCTTCTCTGAATTCTTATATGTATGATTTAATTATCTTTGCAAGTCTCTTCGAATTATCAGTTTGGTTTGGCCTACTAGATTGATCTTTCTTGCAATGGGAGAAGTTCTTAGCTTTGGGTTCAATCTTGCGGTGTCCTTTCCCAGTGACAGCAGGGGCAGCAAGGCACGTATTGTATTGTTGCCATCGAGGATAAAAAGATGGGGTTTATATCATATTGCATGAGTTTATCCCCCTACATCATGTCATCTTGCTTAATGCGTTACTCTGTTCTTATGAACTTAATACTCTAGATGCATGTTGCATAGCGGTCGATGTGTGGAATAATAGTAGTAGATGCAGAATCATTTCGGTCTACTTGTCTCGGACGTGATGCCTATATACATGATCATGCCTAGATATTCTCATAATTATGCACTTTTCTATAAATTGCTCAGCAGTAATTTGTTCACCCACCGTAATACTTATGCTATCTTGAGAGAAGCCACTGGTGAAACCTATGGCCCCCGGGTCTATCTTTTATCATATAAGTTTCCAATCTATTTTATTTCGCAACCTTTACTTTCAATCTATATCATAAAGATACCAAATATATTTGTCTTATTATTATTATCTATATCAGATCTCACTCTCGTAAGTGACCATGAAGGGATTGACAACCCCTTTATCGCGTTGGTTGCAAGGTTCTTATTTGTTTGTGTAGGTACGAGGGACTTGCATGTAGTATCCTACTGGATTGATACCTTGGTTCTCAAAAACTGAGGGAAATACTTACGCTACTTTACTGCATCACCCTTTCCTCTTCAAGGGAAAACCAACGTAGTGCTCAAGAGGTAGCAAGAAGGATTTCTGGCACCGTTGCCGGGGAGATCTACGCACAAGTCAAGACATACCAAGTACCCATCACAAACTCTTATCCCTCGCATTACATTACTTGCCATTTGCCTCTCATTTTCCTCTCCCCCACTTCACCTTTGCTTTTGCCTTTTCTTCGCCCTCTTCCCGTATGTATTTTTGTTTGTGTTTCCACGTGCCTTCTATTTTCTTGCATCTTTGCTCGCTAAAAATCTATTGATATGGATCCACTTAAAGTGTTCTACTTGGATCATCTTTGGTCCTTATGCGCTCGTGCTGAAACCCCAACTAGCCTAGTTGATGGGAAATCTTTAGATGAGCATGCTCATTTTGTGCGTCACCGTTTGTCTGAAAAAGGGAAACTCTTATGGGATCAAATAAACAAATTGTTGTGTTATGCTTGGAATCTTTGTGAAATTTGTGATTTTACTTGTTGCTCTAGGAACCCTAAAAAACAGCTTCCCTACCTATGTGAGTTTAATGAAAATGAAATCTTATCTTCTTATGCAAAGGGTGTTTATAGTTACTACGATATCGAACAAATTGAAGAATTTGTTGCTTTTAAGGGTGCTTATTAAGTTGCTTCTTTGATTGAAAAGCATGATGTTACTCTCTACGAATCTGAAAATCTTTACATACTTAAATATTGCTATGAAAATTATGCTCATAATGTTTATGTCAAAGAATTTATTGAAAGAATGACCGCTGCTTTGGAAGAAAATAATGATATGCATGAATCTATAGATAATTATGATTCCAATGATTTGATTGAAATATCCCTTGATGAACATGATGCTTGCTATTCTTGTGGCCATGATGCCAATATTTATGAAGATTAATTTGCTATAGTTCCTTATGTTAAACATGAGATTGTTGCTATTGCACCCATACTTGATAGTTCCTTCGATGAAAAGCATGATTGTAATGATGTTATTATAAATTCTCTTAATGACAATTGTGTTAATGATATGCAAAACCTCAAGCTTGCGTATGCTAGTTTTGCTATGACTACTATTTGTTGCAATGATCATGATTGGGGTGATTCTTCTTTTGATCTTAAAAATTTATTTAAGCCCCATGATGAATATGAGATTGATAATAGTGTTTGCAATATTATTGTAAGTGGGTTTGGAAGAGTGACAACTTTAGATCCCACGTATTTGGAGAATGTTCAATCTTATGAAGTTTTTGATAAAATGAGAGAAAAAGAGAGAAGGGGCAATGCTACTATCCTTTTACCACACTTGTGCTTCAAAGTAGCACCATGATCTTCATGATAGAGAGTCTCCTATTGTGTCACTTTCATATACTAGTGGGAATTTTCATTATAGAACTTGGCTTGTATATGCCAACAATGGGCTTCCTCAAAATGCCCTAGGTCTTCGTGAGCAAGCAAGTTGGATGCACACCCACTTAGTTTCTTCTGATGAGCTTTCATACATTTATAGCTCTAGTGCATCTGTTGCATGGCAATCCCTACTCCTCGCATTGACATCAATTGATGGGCATCTCCATAGCCCGTTGATTAGTCACGTCGATGTGAGACTTTCTCTTTTTTTGTCTTCTCCACACAACCTCCATCATCATATTCTATTCCACCCATAGTGCTATGTCCATGGCTCGCGCTCATGTATTGCGTGAAAGTTGAAAAAGTTTGAGAATACTAAAGTATGGAACAATTGCTTGGCTTGTCATCGGGGTTGTGCATGGTGGGAGCATTGTGTGTGACAAAAATGAAGCATGGCCAGACTATATGATTTTGTAGGGATGATCTTTCTTTGGCTATGTTATTTTGAGAGGACATAATTGCTTGGTTAGTATGCTTGAAGTATTATTGTTTTATGTCAATATTAAACTTTTGTCTTGAATCTTGCGGATCGGAACATTCATGCCACAATAAAGAAAATTACATTGAAAAATATGTTAGGTAGCATTCCACATCAAAAATTCTGTTTTTATCATTTACATACTCGAGGACGAGCAGGAATTAAGCTTGGGGATGCTTGATACGTCTCCAACGTATCTATAATTTTTGATTGTTCCATGCTATTATATTATCAATCTTGGATGTTTTATATGCTATTTTATATGATTTTTGGGACTAACCTATTAACCTAGAGCCCAGTGCCAGTTTGTGTTTTTTCCTTGTTTTTTAGTTTTACAGAAAAGGAATACCAAACGGAGTCCAATTGACGTGCCAATTTTTGATGATTTTTTATGGACCAAAAGAAGCCCCCGGAGTAAAAGAGTTGGGCCAGAAGAGTCACGGGTCGTCCACGAGGGTGGGGGCGCCCTACCCCCCGGGCGTGCCGCCCTATCTCGTGGATGACTCGGGCACCTCCCTGACTTGTTCCCGACGCCAAAAATTCCTATAAATACAGAAACCTCCAGAAAATAACTTAAATCAGGAGTTCCGCCGCCGCAAGCCTCTGTAGCCACCAAATACCAATCTAGACCATTCCGGCACCCTGCCGGAGGGGGGAATCCCTCTCCGGTGGCCATATTCATCATCCCGGTGCTCTCCATGACAAGGAGGGAGTAGTTCACCCTCGGGGCTGAGGGTATGTACCAGTAGCTATGTGTTTGATCTCTCTCTCTCGTGTTCTTGATTCGGCATGATCTTGATGTATCACGAGCTTTGCTATTATAGTTGGATCTTATGATGTTTCTCCCCCTCTATCTCTTGTGATGAATTGAGTTTTCCCTTTGAAGTTATCTTATCGGATTGAGTCTTTAAGGATTTGAGAACACTTGATGTATGTCTTGCATGTGCTTATCTGTGGTGACAATGGGATATTCACGTGATCTACTTGATGTATGTTTTGGTGATCAACTTGGGGGTTCCGTGACCTTGTGAACTTATGCATAGGGGTTGGCACACGTTTTCGTCTTGACTCTCCGGTAGAAACTTTGGGGCACTCTTTGAAGTTCTTTGTGTTGGTTGACTAGATGAATCTGAGATTGTGTGATGCATATCGTATAATCATACCCACGGATACTTGAGGTGACATTGGAGTATCTAGGTGACATTAGGGTTTTGATTGATTTGTGTCTTAAGGTGTTATTCTAGTACGAACTCTAGGATAGATCAAACGGAAAGAATAGCTTCGTGTTATTTTACTACGAACTCTTGAATAGATCGATCAGAAAGAATAACTTTGAGGTGGTTTCGTACCCTACAATAATCTCTTCGTTTGTTCTCCGCTATTAGTGACTTTGGAGTGACTCTTTGTTGCATGTTCAGGGATAGTTATATGATCCAATTATGTTATCCTTGTTGAGAGAACTTGCACTAGTGAAAGTATGAAGCCTAGGCCTTGTTTCAACGCATTGCAATACCGTTTTCGCTCACTTTTATCATTAGTTACCTTGCTGTTTTTATATTTTCAGATTACAAAAACCTATATCTACCATCCATATTGCACTCATATCACCATCTCTTCCCCAAACTAGTGCACCTATACAATTTACCATTGTATAGGGTGTGTTGGGGACACAAGAGACTCTTTGTTATTTGGTTGCAGGGTCGTTTGAGAGAGACCATCTTCATCCTACGCCTCCCACGGATTGATAAACCTTAGGTCATCCACTTGAGGGGAATTTGCTATTGTCCTACAAACCTCTGCACTTGGAGGCCCAACAACGTTTACAAGAAGAAGGCTGTCTAGTAGACATCACACGACGGCGTGATGATGGTGGTGATGAAGTTACTGACGCAGGGCTTCGCCTAAGCACTACAACGATATGACTGAGGTGGAAATCTATGGAGGGGGGCACCGCACACGGCTAAACAATTAACTTGTGTGTCTATGGGGTGCCCCCTGGCCACGTATGTAAGGAAGCGAGGGAAGAGGTGGCCGGCCCAAAGGGGGGAGCCAGGTGTGGGGAATCCTACTAGGACTCCCCAGTCCAAGTAGTCTTCCCCTCCTCTTTCCTATTCGGAGTAGGAGAGAAGGAAAGAGAGGGAGAGGGAGAAGGAAAGGGGGGCTGCACCCCCACCCCTTATCCAATTCGGTTTGGGCAGGGGGCACACGCCGCCTCCTGGCCCTTCTCCCCTCTCTCCACTAAAGCCCAATAAGGCCCATTACTTCTCCCGGTGAATTCCCGTAATTCCCCGGTACTCTGAAAAATACCCTAATCACTTGGAACCTTTCCTATGTCCGAATATAGCCTTCCAATATATTGATCTTTATGTCTCGTCCATTCCAAGACTCCTCGTCATGTCTGTGATCTCATCCGGGACTCCGAACAACCTTCCGTACATCAAATCACATAACTCATAATACAAATCGTCATCGAACGTTAAGCGTGCGGACCCTATGGGTTCGAGAACTATGTAGACATGACCGAGACTCATCTCCTATCAATAACCAATAGCAAAACCTAGATGCTCATATTGGTTCCTACATATTCTATGAAGATCTTTATCGGTCAAACTGCATAACAACATACGTTGTTCCCTTTGTCATCGGTATGTTACTTGCCCGAGATTTGATCGTTGGTATCATCATACCTAGTTCAATCTCGTTACCGGCAAGTTTCTTTACTCGTTCTGTAATACTTCATCCCGCAAATAACTCATTAATCACATTGCTTGCAAGGCTTATAGTGATGAGCATTATCGAGAGGGCCCAGAGATACTCTCCGATACACAGAGTGACAAATCCTAATCTCGATCGATGTCAACCCAACAAACACCGTTGGAGACACCTGTAGAGCATCTTTATAATCACCCAGTTATGTTGTGATGTTTGATAGCACACTAAGTGTTCCTCCGGTATTCAGGAGTTGCATAATCTCATAGTCACAGGAATATGTATAAGTCATGAAGAAAGCAATAGCAATAAACTAAACGATCATTATGCTAAGCTAACGGATGAATCTTGTCCATCACATCATTCTATAATGATGTGATCCCGTTCATCAAATGACAACACATGTCCATGGCTAGGAAACTTAACCATCTTTGATTAATGAGCAAGTCAAGTAGAGGCATACTAGGGACACTCTGTTTGTCTATGTATTCACACATGTACTAAGTTTCCGGTTAATACAATTCTAGCATGAATAATAAACATTTATCATGATATAAGGAAATATAAATAACAACTTTATTATTGCCTCTATGGCATATTTCCTTCAGTCTCCCACTTGCACTAGAGTCAATAATCTAGTTCACATCGTCATGTGATTTAACACCAACAGTTCACATCTTTATGCGATTAGTTCACATCTCCATGTGACTAATACCCAAAGGATTTACTAGAGTCAATAACCTAGTTCACATCGCTATGTGATTAACACCCAAAGAGTGATCGTGTTTTGCTTGTGAGAGAAATTTAGTCAACGGGTCTGCCACATCCAGAGCCGTATGTATTTTGCAAATTTTCTATGTCTACAATGCTTTGCACGGAGCTACTCTAGCTAATTGCTCCCACTTTCAATATGTATCTAGATCGAGACATAGAGTCATCCAGATCGGTGTCAAAACTTGCATCAACATAACTCTTTATGACGAACTCTTTGTCACCTCCATAACCGAGAAACATTTCCTTATTCCACTAAGGATATTTTTGACCGTTGTCCAATGATCCATTCCTGGATCACTATTGTACCCCCTTGCCAAACTCATGGTGAGGTACACAATAGGTCTGGTACATGGCATAGCATACTTTACAGAACCTATGGCTGAGGCATAGGGAATGACTTTTCATTCTTCTTTCTATTTTATGCCATGGTCGGGTTTTGAGTCTTTACTCAACTTCATACCTTGCAACACAGGAAAGAACTCCTTCTTTGACTGTTCCATTTTGAACTACTTCAAAATATTGTCAAGGTATGCACTCATTGAAAATATATCAAGCGTCTTGATCTATCTCTATAGATCTTGATGATCAATATGTAAGTAGCTTCACCGAGGTCTTTCTTTGAAAAACTCCTTTCAAACACTCCTTTATGCTTTCCAGAAAATTATACATTATTTCTGATCAACAATATGTCATTCACATATACTTATCAGAAATGTTGTAGTGCTCCCACTCACTTTCTTGTAAATACAGGCTTCACTGCAAGTCTGTATAAAACCATATGCTTTGATTACACTATCAAAGCGTATATTCCAACTCGAGAGGCTTGTACCAGTCCATAAATGGATCGCTGGAGCTTGCTCACTTTGTTAGCACCTTTAGGATCGACAAAACCTTCTGGTTGCATCATATACAACTCTTCTTTAAGAAATCCATTAAGGAATGCAGTTTTGACATCCATTTGCCAGATTTCATAAAATGCGACAACTGCTAACATGATTCGGACAGACTTTTAAGCATCGATATGAGTGAGAAAATCTCATCGTAGTCAACACCTTGAACTTGTCGAAAACATTTTGCGATAATTCGAGCTTTGTAGATAGTAACACTACTATCAGCGTCCATCTTCCTCTTGAAGATCCATTTATTCTAAATGGCTCACCAATCATTGGGCAAGTCAATCAAAGTCCATACTTTGTTCTCATACATGGATCCCATCTTAGATTTCATGGACTTAAGCCATTTCGCGGAATCTGGGCTCATCATCGCTTCCTCATAGTTCATAGGTTCGTCATGGTCTAGTAACATGACTTCCAGAACAGGATTACCGTACCACTCTGGTGCGGAACGTACTCTGGTTGACCTACGAGGTTCGATAGTAACTTGATCTAAAGTTTCATGATCATCATCATTAACTTCCTCACTAATTGGTGTAGGCATCACTGGAACTGATTTATGTGATGAACTACTTTCCAATTCAAGAGAAGGTACAATTACCTCATCAAGTTCTACTTTCCTCCCACTCACTTCTTTCGAGAGAAACTCCTTCTCTAGAAAGGATCCACTCTTAGCAACAAAGATCTTGCCTTCGGATCTATGATAGAAGGTGTACCCAATAGTTTCTTTTGGGTATCCTATGAAGATGCACTACTCCGATTTGGGTTTGAGCTTACCAGGCTGAACTTTTTCACATAAGCATCGCAAACCCAAACTTTAAGAAATGACAGCTTAGGTTCCTTGCTAAACCACAATTCATATGGTGTCATCTCAATGGCTTTTTAGATGGTGCCCTATTTAATGTGAATGCAGCTGTCTCTAATGCATAACCCCAAAACGATAGTGGTAAATAAGTAAGAGACATCATAGATCGCACCATATCTAATAAAGTACGGTTATGACATTCGGACACACCATTATGCTGTGGTGTTCCAGGTGGCATGAGTTGCGAAACTATTTGACATTGTTTCAACTGAAGGACATACTCGTAATTCAGATATTTCATCTCCGTGATCAGATCGTCGAAACTTTTTTTCTTGTTACGATGATTCTCCACTTCACTCTGAAATTCTTTAAACTTTTCAAATGTTTCAGACTTGTGTTTCATTAAGTAGATATACTCATATCTGCTCAAATCATCTATGAAGGCCAGAAAATAAATATACCTGCCGCGAGCCTCAACACTCATCGGACCGCATACATCGGTATGTATTATTTCCAATAAGTCAGTGGCTCGCTCCATTGTTCCAGAGAATGGAGTCATGGTCATCTTGCCCATGAGGCATGGTTCGCAAGCATCAAATGATTCATAATCAAGTGATTCCAAAAGTCCATTAGCATGGAGTTTCTTCATGCGCTTTACACCAATATGACCTAAACGGCGGTGCCACATATAAGTTGCATTATCATTATTAACTTTGCATCTTTTGGCTTCAATATTATGAATATGTGTATCACTACGATCGAGATTCAATAAACCATTTATATTGAGTGTATGACCATAGAAGGTTTTATTCATGTAAATAGAACGACAATTATTCTTTGACTTAAATGAATAATTGTATTGCAATGAACATGATCCAATCATATTTATGCTCAACGCAAACACCAAATAACATTTATTTTAGGTTCAACACTAATCCCGAAGGTAAAGGGAGTGTGCGATGGTGATCTTATCAACCTTGGAATCACTTCCAACACACATCGTCACCTTGCTCTCAACTAGTCTTTGTTCATTTTGTAACTCTTGTTTCAAGTTACTAATCATAGCAACTGAACCAGTATCACATATATACTTTTGTTCACTTTGCCATCCTTCTTGTCCGCCAAATATTTGGAGCAGTTCCGCTTCCAGTGACCATTTCCTTTGCAGTAGAAGCACTCAGTTTGAGGCTTGGGTCTAGCTTTGGGCTTCTTCATGGGAGTGACAACTCGCTTGTCAGTCTCTTTGAAGTTCCCTTTCTTTCCCTTGCACTTTTACTTGAAACTAGTGGTCTTGACAACCATCAACATTTGATGCTTTTCTTGCTTTCTACCTTCGTTGATTTCAGCATCACGAAGAGCTCAGAATCGTTTTCGTCATCCCTTGCATATTATAGTTCATCACGAAGTTCTAGTAACTTGGTGACAGTGACTAGAGAACTCTGTCAATCGCTATCTTATTTGGAAGATTAACTCCCACTTGATTCAAGCGATTGCAGTACTCAGACATTCTGAGCACATGCTCACTGGTCGAGCTATTCTCCTCCATCTTGTAGGCAAAATATTTGTCAGGGGTCTCATGCCTCTTGACTCAGGCATGAGTCTGAAATACCAATTTCAGCTCTTGGAACATCTTATATGCTCCGTGGCGTTCAAAACATTTTTGAAGTCCCGGTTCTAAGCTGTAAAGCATGGCGCACTAAACTATCAAGAGTCATCATACCGAGCTTGACAAACATTCATAACGTCTGCATCTGCTCGTGCAATAGGTCCATCACCTAGTGGTGCATCAAGGACATAATTCTTCTGTGCAGCAATGAGGACAATCCTCATATCACAGAGCTAGTCCGCATCATTTCTACTAACATCTTTCAACATAGTTTTCTCTAGGAACATATCAAAAATAAAACACGGGAGCTATATGCGAGCTATTGATCTACAACATAGATATGCAAATACTATCAGGACTAAGTTCATGATAAATTAAAGTTCAATTAATCATATTGTTGGGTTTCGTAGTAATTTCAAAAAAATTCCTACGCGCACGCAAGATCATGGTGATGCATAGCAACGAGAGGGGGAGAGTGTGATCTACGTACCCTTGTAGATCGACAACGGAAGCGTTTGGTTGATGTAGTCGTACGTCTCCACGGCCCGACCGATCAAGCACCGAAACTACGGCACCTCCGAGTTCTAGCACACGTTCAGCTCGATGACGATCCCCGGACTCCGATACAGCAAAGTGTCGGGGAAGAGTTCCGTCAGCACGACGGCGTGGTGACGATCTTGATGTACTACTGTCGCAGGGCTTCGCCTAAGCACCGCTACAATATTATCGAGGACTATGGTGGAAGGGGGCACCGCACACGGCTAAGAACATGATCACGTGGATAATCTTTATGTCTCGACCATTTCGAGACTCCTCGTCATGTCCGTGATCACATCCGGGACTCCGAACAACCTTCGGTACATCAAAATACATAAACTCATAATATAACTGTCATCTTAACCTTAAGTGTGCGGACCCTACGGGTTCGAGAACAATGTAGACATGACCGAGACATGTCTCCGGTCAATAACCAATAGCGGAACCTGGATGCTCATATTGGCTCCTACATATTCTACGAAGATCTTTTATCGGTCAGACCGCATAACAACATACGTTGTTCCCTTTGTCATCGGTATGTTACTTGCCCGAGATTCGATCGTCGGTATCCAATACCTAGTTCAATATCGTTACCGGCAAGTCTCTTTACTCGTTCTGTAATACATCATCTCACAACTAACTCATTAGTTGTAATACTTGCAAGGCTTATGTGATGTGCATTACCGAGAGGGCCCAGAGATACCTCTCCGACAATCGGAGTGACAAATCCTAATCTCGAAATACGCCAACCCAACATGTACCTTTGGAGACACCTGTAGAGCACCTTTATAATCACCCAGTTACGTTGTGACGTTTGGTAGCACACAAAGTGTTCCTCCGGCAAACGGGAGTTGCATAATCTCATAGTCATAGGAACATGTATAAGTCATGAAGAAAGCAATAGCAACATACTAAACGATCGGGTGCTAAGCTAATGGAATGGGTCATGTCAATCAGATCATTCACCTAATGATGTGATCCCGTTAATCAAATAACAACTCTTTGTCCATGGTTAGGAAACATAACCATCTTTGATTAACGAGCTAGTCAAGTAGAGGCATACTAGTGACACTCTGTTTGTCTATGTATTCATACATGTATTATGTTTCCGGTTAATCAATCGGAGGAGACACCTGTAGAGCTCCTTTATAATCACCCAGTTACTTGTGACGTTTGGTAGCACACAAAGTGTTCCTCCGGCAAACGGGAGTTGCATAACCTCATAGTCATAGGAACATGTATAAGTCATGAAGAAAGCAATAGCAACATACTAAACGATCGGGTGCTAAGCTAATGGAATGGGTCATGTCAATCAGATCATTCACCTAATGATGTGATCCCGTTAATCAAATAACAACTCTTTGTCCATGGTTAGGAAACATAACCATCTTTGATTAACGAGCTAGTCAAGTAGAGGCATACTAGTGACACTCTGTTTGTCTATGTATTCATACATGTATTATGTTTCCGGTTAATAAAATTCTAGCATGAATAATAAACATTTATCATGAAATAAGGAGATAAATAATACCTTTATTATTGCCTCTAGGGCATATTTCCTTCAGTCTCCCACTTGCACTAGAGTCAATAATCTAGATCACATCACCATGTGATTAACATCGATAGTTTTCATCATTATGTGATTAACACCTATGTTCACATCGCCATGTGACCAACACCCAAAGGGTTTACTAGATTCAAGTAATCTAGTTCACATCGCTATGTGATTAACACCCAAAAAGTGATCATGTTTTGCTTGTGAGAGAAGTTTAGTCAACGGGTCTGCCACATTCAGATCCGCATGTATTTTGCAAATTTCTATGTCAACAATGCTCTGCATGGAGCTACTCTAGCTAATTGCTCTCCACTTTCAATATGTATCCAGATTGAGACTTAGAGTCATCTGGATCAGTGTCAAAACTTGCATCGACGTAACCCTTTATGACAACCTTTTGTCACCTCCGTAATCGAGAAACATATCCTTATTCCACTAAGGATAATTTTGACTGCGTTGTCCATTATCTACTCCTATATCACTATTGTACTCCCTCTCTTAACTCAGTGTATGGTATACAATAGATCTGGTACACAGCATGGCATACTTTATAGAACCTATGACTGAGGCATAGGGAATGACTTTCATTCTCTTTCTATCTTCTGCCGTGGTCGGGCTTTGAGTCTTACTCAACTTCACACCTTGTAACACAGGCAAGAACTCTTTCTTTGACTGCTCCATTTTGAACTACTTCAAAATCTTGTCAAGGTTTGTACTTATTGAAAAAAAAACTTATCAAGCATCTTGATCTATCTCTATAGATCTTGATGCTCAATATGTAAGCAGCTTCACCGAGGTCTTTCTTTGAAAAACTCCTTTCAAACACTCCTTTATGCTTTGCAGAATAATTCTACATTGTCTCTGATCAACAATATGTCATTCACATATACTTATCAGAAATGTTGTAGTGCTCCCACTCACTTTCTAGTAAATACAGGCTTCACCGCAAGTCTGTATAAAACTATATGCTTTGATCAACTTATCAAAGCATATATTTCAACTCCGAGAGTCCATACTTTGTTCTCATACATGGATCCCATCTCAGATTTCATGGCCTCAAGCCATTTTGCGGAATCTGGGATCATCATCGCTTCCTCATAGTTCGCAAGTTCGTCATGGTCTAGTAACATGACTTCCAAAACAGGATTACAGTACCACTCTGGTGCGGATCTCACTCTGGTTTACCTGTGAGATTCGGTAGTAACTTGATCTGAAGTTACATGATCATCATCATTAGCTTCCTCACTAATTGGTGTAGTAGTCACAGGAACAGATTTCTGTGATGAACTACTTTCCAATAAGGGAGAAGGTACAATTACCTTATCAAGTTTTTTACTTTCCTCCCACTCACTTCTTTCGAGAGAAACTCCTTCTCTAGAAAGTTTCTGAATTTAGCAACAAAAGTCTTGGCTTCGGATCTGTGATAGAAGGTGTATCCAATAGTTTCCTTTGGATATCCTATGAAGATTTACTTCTCCGATTTGGGTTCGAGCTTATCATGTTGAAACTTTTTCACATAAGCATCGCATTCCCAAACTTTAAGAAACGACAGCTTAGGTTTCTTGTCAAACCATAGTTCATATGGTGTCGTCCCAACGGATTTAGATGGTGCCCTATTTAACGTGAATGTAGCTGTCTCTAATGCATAACCCCAAAACGATAGTGGTAGATCGGTAAGAGACATCATAGATTGCACTATATCCAATAAAGTACGGTTATGACGTTCGGACACACCATTATGCTGTGGTGTTCCATGTGGCATGAGTTTTGTGAAACTTTTCCACATTGTTTTAATTGAAGACCAAACTCGTAACTCAAATATTCTCCTCCACGATCAGATCGTAGGAATTTTATTTTCTTGTTACGATGATTTTCAACTTCACTCTGAAATTCTTTGAACTTTTCAAACATTTCAGACTTGTGTTTCATTAAGTAGATATACCCATATCTGCTTAAGTCATCTGTGAAGGTGAGAAAATAACGATATCCGCCACGAGCTTCAACATTCATCGGACCACATACATCTGTATGTATGATTTCTAACAAATCTGTTGCTCTCTCCATAGTACCGGAGAACGGTGTTTTTGTCATCTTACCCATAAGGCACGGTTCGCAAGTACCAATTGATTCATAATCAAGTGGTTCCAAAAGCCCATCAGTATGGAGTTTTTTCATGCGTTTTATACCGATATGACCTAAACGGCAGTGCCACAAATAAGTTGCACTATCGTTATCAACTCTGCATCTTTTGGTTTCAATATTATGATTATGTGTATCACTACGATCGAGATCCAACGAACTATTTTCATTGGGTGTGTAACCATATAAGGTTTTATTCATGTAAACAGAACAACAATTTATTCTCTTACTTAAATGAATAACCGTATTACAATAAACATGATCAAATCATATTCATGCTCAACGCAAACACCAAATAACACTTATTCAGGTTCAACACTAATCCCGAAAGTATAGGGAGTGTGCAATGATGATCATATCAATCTTGGAACCACTTCCAACACACATCGTCACTTCACCCTTAACTAGTCTCTATTTATTCTGCAACTCCCGTTTCGAGTTACTAATCTTAGCAACTGAACTAGTATCAAATACTGAGGGGTTGCTATAAACACTAGTAAAGTACACATCAATAACATGTATATCAAATATACTTATGTTCACTTTGCCATCCTTCTTATCTGCCAATCACTTGGGGTAGTTCCGCTTCCAGTGACCAGTCCCTTTGCAGTAGAAACACTTAGTCTCAAGCTTAGGACCAGACTTGGGCTTCTTCACTTGAGCAGCAACTTGCTTGCATTCTTCTTGAAGTTCCCCTTCTTCCCTCTGCCCTTTTCTTGAAACTAGTGGTCTTGTCTACCATCAACACTTGATGTTTTTCTCGATTTCTACCTTCGTCAATTTCCGCATTACAAAGAGCTTGGGAATCGTTTCCGTTATCCCTTGCATATCATAGTTCATCACGAAGTTCTACTAACTTGGTGATGGTGACTAGAGAATTTTGTCAATCACTATCTTATCTGGAAGATTAACTCCCACTTGATTCAAGCGATTGTAGTACTCAGACAATCTGGGCACATGCTCACTAGTTGAGCGATTCTCCTCCATCTTTTAGCTATAGAACTTGTTGGAGACTTCATATCTCTCAACTCGGGTATTTGCTTGAAATATTAACTTCAACTCCTAGAACATCTCATATGCTCCATGACGTTCAAAACGTTTTTGAAGTCCCGATTCTAAGCCATTAAGCATGGTGCACTAAACTATCAAGTAGTCATCATATTGAGCTAGCCAAACGTTCATAACGTCTGCATCTGCTCCTGCAATAGGTCCGTCACCTAGCGGTGCATCAAGGACATAATTCTTCTATGCAGCAATGAGGATAAACCTCAGATCACGGATCCAATCTGCATCATTGCTACTAACGTCTTTCAACACAATTTTCTCTAGGAACATATCAAAATAAACACAGGGAAGCAACAACGCGAGCTATTGATCTACAACATAATCTGCAAAATACTACCAGGACTAAGTTCATGATAAATTTAAGTTCAATTAATCATATTACTTAAAGAACTCCCACTTAGATAGACATCCCTCTAATCCTCTAAGTGATTACGTGATCCAAATCGACTAAACCATGTCCGATCATCACGTGAGATGGAGTAGTTTCATTGGTGAACATCACTATGTTGATCATATCTACTATATGATTCACGCTCGACCTTTCGGTCTCCGTGTTCCGAGGCCATATCTGTATATGCTTGGCTCGTCAAGTATAACTTGAGTATTCCGCGTGTGCAACTGTTTTGCACCCGTTGTATTTGAACGTAGAGCCTATCACACCCGATCATCACGTGGTGTCTCAGCACGAAGAACTTTCGCAACGGTGCATACTCAGGGAGAACACTTCTTGATAATTTAGTGAGAGATCATCTTATAATGCTACCGTCAATCAAAGCAAGATAATATGCATAAAAGATAAACATCACATGCAATCAATATAAGTGATATGATATGGCCATCATCATCTTGTGCTTGTGATCTCCATATCTGAAGCATCGTCGTGATCACCATCGTCACCGGCGCGACACCTTGATCTCCATCGTAGCATCGTTGTCGTCTCGCCAATCTTATGCTTCCACGACTATCGCTACCGCTTAGTGATAAAGTAAAGCATTACAGCGCGATTGCATTGCATACAATAAAGCGACAACCATATGGCTCCTGGCAGTTGCCGATAACTCGGTTGCAAAACATGATCATCTCATACAATAAAATTTAGCATCATGTCTTGACCATATCACATCACAACATGCCCTTCAAAAACAAGTTAGACGCCCTCTTCTTTGTTGTTGCAAGTTTTACGTGGCTGCTACGGGCTTAAGCAAGAACCAATCTTACCTACACATCAAAACCACAACGATAGTTTGTCAAGTTGGTGCTGTTTTAACCTTCACAAGGACCGGGCGTAGCCACACTTGGTTCAACTAAAGTTGGAGAAACTGTCACCCGCAAGCCACCTATGTGCAAAGCACGTCGGGAGAACCGGTCTCGCGTAAGCGTACGCGTAATGTCGGTCCGGGCCGCTTCGTCCAACCATACCGTCGAACCAAAGTATGACATGCTGGTAAGCAGTATGACTTATATCGCCCACAACTCACTTGTGTTCTACTCGTGCATATAACATCAACATATAAAACCTAGGCTCGGATGCCACTGTTGGGTTTCGTAGTAATTTCAAAAAAATTCCTACGCACACGCAAGATCATGGTGATGCATAGCAACGAGAGGGGGAGAGTGTGATCTACGTACCCTTGTAGATCGACAACGGAAGCGCTTGGTTGATGTAGTCGTACGTCTCCACAGCCCGACCGATCAAGCACCGAAACTACGGCACCTCCGAGTTCTAGCACATGTTCAGCTCGATGACGATCCCCGGACTCCGATCCAGCAAAGTGTCGGGGAAGAGTTCCGTCAGCACGACGGCATGGTGACAATCTTGATGTACTACTGTCGCAGGGCTTCGCCTAAGCACCGCTACAATATTATCGAGGACTATGGTGGAAGGGGGCACCGCACACGGCTAAGAACATGATCACGTGGATCAACTTGTGTCTCTAGGGGTGCTCCTGCCTCCGTATATAAAGGTTCAAGGGAGGGGGGCCGGCCGGCCAGGAGAGGCGCGCCAGGAGGAGTCCTACTCCCTCTGGGAGTAGGACCCCCCCCTTTCCTAGTTGGAATAGGATTCGTGGAGGGGGGGGGGGAAAGAGGAGAGAGAGGAGGAAGGGGGGGCGGCCCCCTCTCCTTGTCCAATTCGGACCAAAGGGGGGAGGGGCGCGCGGCCCATCTCTGGCCACCTCTCCTCTCTTCCACTAAGGCCCACTAAGGCCCATATACCTCCCGGGGGGTTCCGGTAACCTCCCGGTACTCCGGTAAAATCCCGATTTCACCCGGAACACTTCCGATATCCAAACATAGGCTTCCAATATATCAATCTTTATGTCTTGACCATTTCGAGACTCCTCGTCATGTCCGTGATCACATCCGGGACTTCGAACAACCTTCGGTACATCAAAATGCATAAACTAATAATATAACTGTCATCGTAACCTTAAGCGTGCGGACCCTACGGGTTCGAGAACAATGTAGACATGACCGAGACACGTCTCCGGTCAATAACCAATAGCGGAACCTGGATGCTCATATTGGCTCCTACATATTCTACGAAGATCTTTTATCGGTCAGACCGCATAACAACATACGTTGTTCCCTTTGTCATCGGTATGTTACTTGCCCGAGATTCGATTGTCGGTATCCAATACCTAGTTCAATCTCGTTACCGGCAAGTCTCTTTACTTGTTCCGTAATACATCATCTCACAACTAACTCATTAGTTGTAATACTTGCAAGGCTTATGTGATGTGCATTACCGAGAGGGCCCAGAGATACCTCTCCGACAATCGGAGTGACAAATCCTAATCTCGAAATACGCCAACCCAACATGTACCTTTGGAGACACCTGTAGAGCACCTTTATAATCACCCAGTTACGTTGTGACGTTTGGTAGCACACAAAGTGTTCCTCCGGCAAACGGGAGTTGCATAATCTCATAGTCATAGGAACATGTATAAGTCATGAAGAAAGCAATAGCAACATACTAAACGATCGGGTGCTAAGCTAATGGAATGGGTCATGTCAATCAGATCATTCACCTAATGATGTGATCCCGTTAATCAAATAACAACTCTTTGTCCATGGTTAGGAAACATAACCATCTTTGATTAACGAGCTAGTCAAGTAGAGGCATACTAGTGACACTCTGTTTGTCTATGTATTCATACATGTACTAAGTTTCCGGTTAATACAATTCTAGCATGAATAATAAACATTTATCATGATATAAGGAAATATAAATAACAACTTTATTATTGCCTCTATGGCATATTTCCTTCAGTCTCCCACTTGCACTAGAGTCAATAATCTAGTTCACATCGTCATGTGATTTAACACCAACAGTTCACATCTTTATGCGATTAGTTCACATCTCCATGTGACTAATACCCAAAGGATTTACTAGAGTCAATAACCTAGTTCACATCGCTATGTGATTAACACCCAAAGAGTGATCGTGTTTTGCTTGTGAGAGAAATTTAGTCAACGGGTCTGCCACATCCAGAGCCGTATGTATTTTGCAAATTTTCTATGTCTACAATGCTTTGCACGGAGCTACTCTAGCTAATTGCTCCCACTTTCAATATGTATCTAGATCGAGACATAGAGTCATCCAGATCGGTGTCAAAACTTGCATCAACATAACTCTTTATGACGAACTCTTTGTCACCTCCATAACCGAGAAACATTTCCTTATTCCACTAAGGATATTTTTGACCGTTGTCCAATGATCCATTCCTGGATCACTATTGTACCCCCTTGCCAAACTCATGGTGAGGTACACAATAGGTCTGGTACATGGCATAGCATACTTTACAGAACCTATGGCTGAGGCATAGGGAATGACTTTTCATTCTTCTTTCTATTTTATGCCATGGTCGGGTTTTGAGTCTTTACTCAACTTCATACCTTGCAACACAGGAAAGAACTCCTTCTTTGACTGTTCCATTTTGAACTACTTCAAAATATTGTCAAGGTATGCACTCATTGAAAATATATCAAGCGTCTTGATCTATCTCTATAGATCTTGATGATCAATATGTAAGTAGCTTCACCGAGGTCTTTCTTTGAAAAACTCCTTTCAAACACTCCTTTATGCTTTCCAGAAAATTATACATTATTTCTGATCAACAATATGTCATTCACATATACTTATCAGAAATGTTGTAGTGCTCCCACTCACTTTCTTGTAAATACAGGCTTCACTGCAAGTCTGTATAAAACCATATGCTTTGATTACACTATCAAAGCGTATATTCCAACTCGAGAGGC
>NC_053023.1:524734093-524810920 GCF_003073215.2 Triticum urartu
ATGAAAATACTTTATACATGAAAGTTGCTCAGAACGATGAGACGGATCCGAATACACAGTCCGTTGATCAGCCACACGTCCCTAGCATAGCAAACATGCAACTTTCACTGTCCAGTCCGTCTATCCGAAAACGTGAAACATCGGTAATACTTTCCCGGATGTTTCCCCACTTCGCCGGTATCACTTATTCCTGCGTTAGGTCACCCCTAGCACAACGTATTGCCGCGTCTTTCTTTGTGTTACATTTGATTGCTCTGTTATTTATTGTGTTCCCCCTCCGTTACTTCTTTCCGGTAGGCTCCGAGACCGTTGCCGATACCCCTGTGATCGACTACATCGACGACGACCCCTTCTTGCTAGAGCAACCAGGCAAGCCCCCACCTTGATCACCAGATATCGCCTACTCTTCTCTATACTGCTTGCATTAGCGTAGTGTAGCATGTTACTGCTTTCCGTTAATCCTATTCTGATGCATAGCCTGTCCTTGCTACTACTGTTGTTACCTTTACCTGCTATCCTACTGCTTAGTATAGGATGCTAGTGTTTCATCAGTGGCCCTACACTCTTGTCCGTCTGCCATGCTATACTACTGGGCCGTGATCACTTTGGGAGGTGATCACGGGCATATGCTATATACTTTACACTGTTACATTACTGGTGATACTGTTTGGAGATGGGGGCTGAAGGGGCAGGTGGCTCCATCCCGGTAGAGGTGGGCCTGGGTTCCCGACGGCCCCCGATTGTTACTTTGAGGCGGAGCGACAGGGCAGGTTGAGACCACCTAGGAGAGAGGTGGGCCTGGCCCTGGTCGGCGTTCGCAGATACTTAACATGTTTAACGAGATCTTGGTATTTGATCTGAGTCTGGCTACTGGCCTATACGCACTAACCATCTACGCGGGGACAGTTATGGGCACTCGACGTCGTGGTATCAGCCGAAGCCTTCGTGACGTCAGCAACTGAGTGGCGCGCGCCGGATTGGACCGTAAGCCTGCTCTTGTATTAAGGGGGCTAGTTCTGCTTTCGACCGCGTACGCAACGTGCAGGTGTGCAATGGGCGATGGGCCCAGACCCCTGCGCCATAGGATTTAGACCGGCGTGCTGACCTCTCTGTTGAGCCTAGGTAGGGCTGCGACGTGTTGATCTTCCGAGGCCGGGCATGACCCAGTAAAGTGTGTCCGGCCAAATGGGATCAAGCGTGTTGAGTTATGTGGTGCACCCCTGCAGGAAAGTTAATCTATTCGAATAGCCGTGATCTTCGGTAACAGGACGATTTGGAGTTGTACCTTGACCTTATGACAACTAGAACCGGATACTTAATAAAACACACCCTTCCAAGTGCCAGATACAACCGGTGGTCGCTCTCTCACAGGGCGACGAGGGGAGGATCATCGGTTAGGATTATGCTATACGATGCTACTTGATGATACTTGGAGGACTTCAGTCTACTCTCTTCTACATACTGCAAGACGGAGGCTGCCAGAAGCGTAGTCTTCGAAAGGACTAGCTATCCCCCCCTTATCCCGGCTTTCTGCAGTTCAATCCACATATGATCCCCTTATTCCATTTGATACCCATGCATATGTAGTGTAGCTCCTTGCTTGCGAGTACTTTGGATGAGTACTCACAGTTGCTTTCTCCCCCTCTTTTCCCCTTTCCTTTCTTTCTGGTTGTCGCAACCAGATGCTGGAGTCCAGGAGCCAGACGCCATCATTGACGACAACTACTACTACTCGGGAGGTGCCTACTACTACGTGCAGCCCGCTGACGACGACCAGGAGTAGTTTAGGAGGATCCCAGGCAGGAGACCTGCGCCTCTTTCGATCTGTATCCCAGTTTGTGCTAGCCTTCTTAAGGCAAACTTGTTTAACTTATGTCTGTACTCAGATATTGTTGCTTCCGCTGACTCGTCTATGATCGAGCTCTTGTATTCGAGCCCTCGAGGCCCCTGGCTTGTAATATGATGCTTGTATGACTTATTTAAGTTTTAGAGTTGTGTTGTGATATCTTCTCGTGAGTCCCTGATCTTGATCGTACACATTTGCGTGCATGATTAGTGTACGATTGAATCAGGGGCGCCACAAGTTGGTATCAGAGCCGACTGCCTGTAGGAATTCCCCTTCCACACTCCTTGGCCGAAGTTGAGTCTAGTCATTACAAAACTTTTCCTAACATGGCTGTGTGCCTTACGGGCCCACGTCGCCATTGGGTGGTATTAGGATCTTTTTTTCCTCGTCTATACTCTGGGATTCTAACTCTCTCCTACTCGGGTTAAATGATTTTGCTAAAATCTAACTCTAGGTTCTCGTTACCACTTCCTGCCGAAGAGCCCCTTCATTACAGATGATCGACTGCTTCAACAGAAGGTTCTGACAATACTCTCCGATGTTCTCCCCTTATGCCATTGCTTTTGCAATTCCCTACCACTGAAATATCCCCATGGGTAAGTATTTAGACCTGTCGTGCTTACTTTTATTCCCAATCGATCTTGTTATTATAAGATACCCCGAGAATACTTTGTGCCTACTGCCTTGCAGTTCTTTGCCACATGCATACCACTACAGATAATTACTCGCATTTATCGAGTATCCGCTCATCCCCAGATATTCATGCAGTTCACAAAATTCTTTGAAATACCATTCGGTCTTCCAAAAATCCTAAGCAACCTATTGCTCCTGAAATTCTTGCTTGCTTGCATTATGGTTAATCCCATAAGTATAGTAATCTTATTGGCAACCTTTGTCAATACCATTTTGAGTCCATTGACTCAATATGTTGCGAATGCTCGCAATCCTCACTCAGATCATAGAATTCATCCTTCCAGCTCAGATGTCATTTAAAACGTGAGCTGGTCCTCGGCCAATCAGATTGCCATCGATTGTACCCCTAAGTCTATTCAACTTGTCCGTCCTTGATCAGAGCGTTTTCTCCTGATCCCTTGATTTGAAAATCATAATTCCTTTGTTATTTAAACGTTGAATTATTCAGATGTTCTGTAAAACGATGCATTTGCATTCTTTCTTCCTCCGATTGGGTATCGATACTCACATCAGCTCCATTGTGGATCACCATATCCACTGTTGGATTATTATCCGACAATGTCCTTCATAATTAATCACCTTGTGAGTTCTTTCTCCGATACATAATGTCTTTGGTAATTTGTATCCTCTCCTTTTGCCAACCATGCTCTGCTTTCGAGCTGGTAATATTTACTCTCAAAGCTTGTGGTATATGTTTCCACGATACCCTGACGGGTTGAACCTATGCCTTCCTTAATTTGTGTGACCTCGAAAGTTATGCGGGTTATACCATGCTGACGCTTCGTCAGATAACTTTTCAACACTACAACTTCGAAAAGGGGAGGTAAATGTAAGGTTATGCATTGAAGAAGTGGGAGTCGACCTTGAACTTTGTGTTCATGCCCATGGACACGATGTAGATCTTATCATTAAAGCTTCTCTTAAATTAATTACTCCCTTGGTATAAGTTCATATTATATCTGGGATCTGGCCTTTTGCAATCGTGGTTTCGACCATGTTCTCTTTTAGGTACCGTTTCTCGTGCAAGTTTAAGCACTTGTCTTCTACAGAGCAATACCCCAGTCCAACCTCTACTTTGATCTATCGTCGAGTATTACCCCCTGGTATCTCGAGGATACCACGGGATACATAACTTCTTATGAGTTCTTCATCAACTAATATTCTTGCCAATTCCATTTTTCCAACGGGTTCTCAGTTGTTAGAACCCCTCAAGGACACCGACAACTGAATTGAGTCCGCACTATGATTCAACAACTCTTGGTAACCTTCATTACTTACGAGTCTGAACTCGATCACGTCATTCCGAGCCTACTCGGCTATATCATTATCGTGCCAAATTTTAACTGTGCTACCTGGTCCTTCTTTCCGGAGCACAATTTCGACGATGGGCTAAGCTTACGTCGATCTTCCTTGTCTTATCGTTTCACCTCAAAAAACAAACTTGATTTCAAGTTTGTGTCGTACCCATGGTTCCAATAACCTTTCGCTTCATCATTCGTTTGACTTGATGTCATCGCCGACCGATTACATCTCCATGAAACCTCTCGACAGAAATTGTCATGATCATCATCAACATTTCAAGCTCCTCAAGGATATCAATTGAATTCCTGATGAGAAATACCATCCTTGCCCTCGATGATTTGTGTTATCATCGACCACTCGATTGCCTTCCGTTCAACACAAACTTGTTCGTGTTTTGTGTTATACCTTGAGATCCTTGCTATCCAGCATTTGTTCTCCTTTACCTTGGAGTATTACCATCTTTTATGTCAAGAATGTTGTGAGAATTTCACCACCTCTTAAGAATTCTTGGTATCGTGATACTTCTCACCATCACCATTCTTTCTTGGTCCTCGTGTTGATTCCAACCGGGGTACCAACAAGTGAACGGTGTTGTTTGGATTCTGCACTTCTAGCAACCCTATTGCTTTGAAGTTAATGGTCGGCCGTTCGTTCTTAGACTATTGATTATTGAATCACCATTCTGACATTGGTCGTGCAGCCCAACCCATATTTGGGGCGCACCTTTCAACCAATGTTTAATTGTGTATGTTTTCCTTGAGCATGCATCATTATATCATTTGATCCGACAAATGTTATCTCCTTGTTCACATAACTGTGGAAATCCATCTTTTTGGATACCCCGTTGAATTATCGCTAAGTCCATCAGCCACCTCCTCATCCTCTCCTTGGCTTAATGATGAATCCCTTTGTGTATCCAGAGTCTGACCTTTGCTTAAAGACCATGGCAATGCTACCTCGAAGCATGTCTGTGGTACTCCGATTTTCAATAAGAGCATTTGAAGAACAATGCTAAATTTTCTCTGTCCATTATCCAAATACCGTTGTTTGGGCTATGTCATGAAATCCTCTCCCCTTACCTAAATGGTTTTCTACTTACTATCCTGTCATGGATATCATGCTCTGCTTATCCTTGGAAAGGATATACCCCTGAAATATATGTTTAAACACATTTTCCTTTCCATTGTTTTCTTTAACCTTTCTTGCGATCAATATGATCTAAGCAGTAACAATTCCCTGCTTATGTAACCAACTCGGTGCACAATTCTATCATAAAGACCCTGTTGCTTTTGTTGATGACATTCCGGTAACCACCGATGGACGAGAACTTTGCCTACTAGTCCGCCTCGTTCAACGAGCAGGAAAATGGTTCTCTTCGTCCCTCGCCCTTGGTATCGATGTTGTTACCGACATAACCGACAGACTACCTCTGACATGCCTTGCTTACATAATCGTGCAAGATGTCACCGCCCTTCCTACTTTTAACCCACATGGTGGGCCCATAACCCACAGTTCCACAGGATCAAAACCTGGCTCTCATGTACACCCCCTGTTCCCAAAGTTATTCCTCGCGCGTGGCCTCATAAGTAATTCACGAGCCACCTCCCGAGAGATCATCAATTCTGGTACCAGACACAATACTTATTCCATTGATCTCAACCCCTTTCATGCCCTAATGCAGACCCGTTCTTACGGGATACACCCCTTATTCTTTTGTAAGTATGATGGATTTCCCGAAGAAAGGATACCGACTTCATCATGATGACCTGAAATAGAGAATTGATGACATCAACGAAAGGGATTAACTTCTTCGAGAAGAGCAGCCAAGACCGAGAAGATCCGTTAGCATTTCGTAACCAGACTTTCCCCCCTACTCTACCTCTTAAATCTCGGGACGAGATTTCTTGTAGTGGAGGAGAATTGTGACGCCCGGATAATTAAGCTACAGTGAACCTCCACTAATGATAATGTGTCACCTCGGTTACTGTTGATAAACTCGCGTCAGTTCAAATTTCAAATTTAAAATAAAGTCAAACAATAAAAGTTTTCAAATATTAAAACTAAATGTTCGGGTGGAGACAAATGATGCATAGGTAATTATGGTGGAGAAACCACACTTTTATAAGATTTTTAAATAATCTAAAATGAATAAAATAGTAGCTAAAACAATTAAATAAATGCCTTTTGAATTTTATAAAATACTAAACTATTTTGTTCAGGGGTAAAACTTTTTGTGACAGTAGTTGGAATTGTAACTTTAATTTAGGTGTGGGTTTTACTTTTTGTAAAATTATAAACTATTAAAGAAATAAAAGAAAACAGAAAACAAAGGTAAGAATAAAACAAAACAAAAGAAACCAAGCCCCCTTCCCCTGGGCCGTTCGGCCCAACCGGGCATCCCGGCCACCAGGCCCAGCCCACCAGCTCCCCATCTTCAACCCCTGTTCATCAGGGGAGTGCTGGCTGTTGCTCGTGCGTCCATGGACGGATCGTCCACGCGCCGTGCATCCATGGCTCCTGGACGGTCTATAAGATCCCCCTCGACGTGTTGACGAACCCTAGCTCTCTTTTTCCCCTCCCCTGTGCCGCTTTCGTCCCCGCAACCCTTGGCCGAACCTGCATCGCCATGGCCTCCGACATCCACGCACCCACCGAGCTCCCCGCGCCCAGCCACCTCGTCTGCGAGCTTCACCGACGTCCACTCCTTCGACTACGTCCACCAGTTGGAGCCGGGAGCCCCTGGATCGCAGGGATCGACGTCGTCTTCAACCTCCAACCACCGCGACGCCATCGACGAATTCGTCGCCGTCGCTCCACCCTCGGCCTTCTCGATCTCGCCTACGACACCGCGGTGAGGTCCTCACTCGATTCCCGCTCTTCCCTGCTTGACCCATGCCTATAGCCGTCGTTCCCCACAGAACTTTGGCCGCCGTTAGTCCTCATGGCCTCTTGCTTCGACCACCTCCACTGCTGCGCTACTGCTGCTACTGTCGCGCAGGCTCGTTCGCTACTGCAGCCTGCGCTCCCGCGCGTGCCCACCCATGGCCTCGCCTCCGCCTACCGCCGCTCACCCGCTGCCGTGCGTCTGCCTCGCCTGACCGCGTCGGCCGTGGCCGCCATCGCCGTCCATGCGCGCGACACCGCGCCTGGCGCTGTTCGCTCGCACCGGCCACGCCCCCAGGCTCCCCTACCCGCGCTGCCCTGTCACCCGCACCTGCCAGCCTCTCCCATCCGCCTGGCCATGCTCGCCCGCGCCGCTCGAGCTTCCTGCACGCGCGCTCGCCGACGCTGCCTCTGCCTGCAGCTAGCTCCGGCAACGCGGCCCGGGCCGCATCCGGCCGTGCGCGGCGTTGCCTGGCCGTCTCCGCGCCATGCCGATAACTGCTGCTGCTCTGAACGTACTGCTGCTGCTGAATGCTACTGTAACTATGGCTAGCTTTGCGAATATTAGGCTGACTAACCCCCTTGACAGCCTCTAATCAGCGGGTAAACAATTACTAATAGGCCAAGAAAAATTATGAGTAGAAAGTATACTTGACAAACTTCATTTTATCCCATTGGACCAAATCCTTTCGATGAACGGATTAAATCGTATGAAAATCACAAAAGGCTATCTTCTATTAACAAAGAACATAATTAACCCCTAGTTGTGTGTGTGCGTGTGTGTTCTGTGTTTGTGAGGCCGGCCCCATGTTCAATTAGTTCAGGGTTAATTAGTATGTAGGTTAGCTACTAGCAGATGACATGTGGACCCCATTAATTAGGTTAGTATTTATTTATTTGTTTAGGTATAGCCTATGACATGTGGGATCCACTTCTACTATTCATGTGTTGACCAGTCAAATGTTGACTGGTTCAACCCAGCCCCACTGGCCCCACTTGCCACACAATAGACTAGGAAACCCATGGGTACACTTAGTATATTCTGTTTTAATTTCGAAATATAATTAAATCCAGAAATTTTAGAAAATCATTTAAACTTCGAAAATTCATATAAAATAATCCGTAATTCGGATGAAAATACTTTATACATGAAAGTTGCTCAGAACGATGAGACGGATCCGAATACACAGTCCGTTGATCAGCCACACGTCCCTAGCATAGCAAACATGCAACTTTCACTGTCCAGTCCGTCTATCCGAAAATGTGAAACATCGGTAATACTTTCCCGGATGTTTCCCCCCTTCGCCGGTATCACTTATTCCTGCGTTAGGTCACCCCTAGCACAACGTATTGCCGCGTCTTGCTTTGTGTTACATTTGATTGCTCTGTTATTTATTGTGTTCCCCCTCCGTTACTTCTTTCCGGTAGGCTCCGAGACCGTTGCCGATACCCCTGTGATCGACTACATCGACGACGACCCCTTCTTCTTGCTAGAGCAACCAGGCAAGCCCCCACCTTGATCACCAGATATCGCCTACTCTTCTCTATACTGCTTGCATTAGCGTAGTGTAGCATGTTACTGCTTTCCGTTAATCCTATTCTGATGCATAGCCTGTCCTTGCTACTACTGTTGTTACCTTTACCTGCTATCCTAATGCTTAGTATAGGATGCTAGTGTTCCATCAGTGGCCCTACACTCTTGTTCGTCTGCCATGCTATACTACTGGGCCGTGATCACTTCGGGAAGTGATCATGGGCATATATTATACACTTTATACTATTACATTACTTGTGATGTTGTTCGGAGATGGGGGCTGAAGGGGCAGGTGGCTCCATCCCGGTAGAGGTGGGCCTGGGTTCCCGACGGCCCCCGATTGTTACTTTGAGGCGGAGCGATAGGGCAGGTTGAGACCACCTAGGAGAGAGGTGGGCCTGGCCCTGGTCGGCGTTCGCAGATACTTAACACGTTTAACGAGATCTTGGTATTTGATCTGAGTCTGGCTACTGGCCTATACGCACTAACCATCTACGCGGGGACAGTTATGGGCACTCGATGTCGTGGTATCAGCCGAAGCCTTCGTGACGTCAGCGACTGAGTGGCGCGTGCCGGATTGGACCGTAAGCCTGCTCTTATATTAAGGGGGCTAGTTCTGCTTCCGGCCACGTACGCAACGTGCAGGTGTGCAATGGGCGAATGGCCCAGACCCCTGCGCCATAGGATTTAGACCGGCGTGCTGACCTCTCTATTGTGCCTAGGTAGGGCTGCGACGTGTTGATCTTCCGAGGCCGGGCATGACCCAGGAAAGTGTGTCCGGCCAAATGGGATCGAGCATGTTGGGTTATGTGGTGCACCCCTGCAGGGAAGTTAATCTATTCGAATAGCCGTGTGTTGGGGAACGTTGCAGAAAACAAAAATTTTCCTACTTGTTTCACCAAGATCATCTAGGAGTTCATCTAGCAACGAGTCATTGGATGCATCTACATACCTTTGTAGATCGCGCACGGAAGCGTTCAAAAGAAGGGTGATGGTGTAGTCGAACACGACGTGATCCAAATCACCGATGACCAAGCGCCGAACGGACGGCACCTCCGCGTTCAACACACGTACGGGACGGGAGACGTCTCCTCCTTCTTGATCCAGCAAGGGGAGGAGGAGAGGTTGATGAAGATCCAGCAGCACGACGGCGTGGTGGTGGATGCAGGGCGTCACAGTAGCAGGGCTTCGCCTATACTACGAGGGAGAGACGTAACGGGGAGAGAGGGAGGCGCCAAAGCTCAGGTATGAAGTCCCTCCTCTCCCCCACTATATATAGGGGTGCCAAGGGGGGGCACCGGCCCTAGTAGATGGCATCTACTAGGGGGGCGGCGGCCTAGGGTGGGGGGCTTGCCCCCCAAGGCAAGGGGCGCCCCCTCTAGGGTTTCCCCTCAACCCTAGCCGCATGGGCCCTAGGGGGGTGGCGCCCCAGCCCACTATGGGCTGGGTTCCCTCCCACTTCAGCCCATGGGGCCCCCCGGGATAGGTGGCCCCACCCGGTGGACCCCCGGGACCCTTCCGGTGGTCCCGGTACAATACCGGTGACCCCGAAACTTGTCCCGATGGCCGAAACAGCACTTCCTATATATAATTATTTACCTCCGGACCATTCCGGAACTCCTCGTGACGTCCGGGATCTCATCCGGGACTCCGAACAACATTCGGGTTTCTGCATATACATATCTTCATAACCCTAGCGTCACCGAACCTTAAGTGTGTAGACCCTACGGGTTCGGGAGACAAATAAACATGACCGAGACGACTCTCCGGTCAATAACCAACAGCGGGATCTGGATACCCATGTTGGCTCCCACATGCTCCACGATGATCTCATCGGATGAACCACGATGTCGAGGATTCAATCAACCCCGTATGCAATTCCCTTTGTCAATCGATATGTTACTTGCCCGAGATTCGATCGTCGGTATCCCAATACCTCGTTCAATCTCGTTACCGGCAAGTCACTTTACTCGTACCGTAATGCATGATCCCGTGACCAGACACTTGGTCACTTTGAGCTCATTATGATGATGCATTACCGAGTGGGCCCAGTGATACCTCTCCGTCATACGGAGTGACAAATCCCAGTCTTGATCCATGTCAACCCAACAGACACTTTCGGAGATACCCGTAGTCTACCTTTATAGTCACCCAGTTACGTTGTGACGTTTGGCATATCCAAAGCACTCCTACGGTATCCGGGAGTTACACGATCTCATGGTCTAAGGAAAAGATACTTGACATTGGAAAACTCTAGCAAACGAACTATACGATCTTGTGCTAAGTTTAGGATTGGGTCTTGTCCATCACATCATTCTCCTAATGTCCATAGTCAGGAAACCATGACTATCTGTTGATCAACGAGCTAGTCAACTAGAGGCTTACTAGGGACATGTTGGTGTCTGTTATTCACACATGCATTACGATTTCCGGATAACACAATTATAGCATGAATAAAGACAATTATCATGAACAAGGAAATATAATAATAATGCTTTTATTATTGCCTCTAGGGCATATTTCCAACAGTCTCCCACTTGCACTAGAGTCAATAATCTAGTTACATTGTGATGAATCGAACACCCATGGAATTCTGGTGTTGATCATGTTTTGCTCTAGGGAGAGGTTTAGTCAACGGATCTGCTACATTCAGGTCCGTATGTACTTTACAAATCTCTATGTCTCCATTTTGAACATTTTCACGAATGGAGTTGAAGCGACGCTTGATGTGCCTTGTCTTCTTGTGAAACCTGGGCTCCTTGGCAAGTGCAATAGCTCCAGTGTTGTCACAAAAGAGTTTGATTGGCCCCGACGCATTGGGTATGACTCCTAGGTCGGTGATGAACTCCTTCACCAATATTGCTTCATGTGCTGCCTCCGAGGCTGCCATGTACTCCGCTTCACATGTAGATCCCGCCACGACGCTCTGCTTGCAGCTGCACCAGCTTACTGCTCCACCATTCAACATATACACGTATCCGGTTTGTGACTTAGAGTCATCCAGATCTGTGTCGAAGCTAGCGTCGACGTAACCCTTTACGACGAGCTCTTCGTCACCTCCATAAATGAGAAACATTTCCTTAGTCCTTTTCAGGTACTTTAGGATATTCTTGACCGCTGTCCAGTGTTCCTTGTCGGGATTACTTTGGTACCTTCCTACCAAACTTACGGCAAGGTTTACATCAGGTCTGGTACACAGCATGGCATACATAATAGAACCTATGGCTGATGCATAGGGGATGACGCTCATCTCTTCTATATCTTCTGCCGTAGTCGGACATTGAGCTGAGCTCAATTTCACACCTTGTAACACAGGTAAGAACCCCTTCTTAGAATGATCCATATTGAACTTCTTCAATATCTTATCAAGGTATGTGCTTTGTGAAAGACCTATGAGGCGTCTTGATCTATCTCTATAGATTTTGATGCCTAATATATAAGCAGCTTCTCCAAGGTCCTTCATTGAAAAACTCTTATTCAAGTAGGCCTTGATGCTGTCCAAGAGTTCTATATCATTTCCCATCAAAAGTATGTCATCTACATATAATATGAGAAATGCTACAGAGCTCCCACTCACTTTCTTGTAAACCCAGGCTTCTCCATAAGTCTGTGTAAACCCAAACGCTTTGATCATCTCATCAAAGCGAATGTTCCAACTCCGAGATGCTTGCACCAGCCCATAAATCGAGCGTTGGAGCTTGCACACTTTGTCAGCATTCTTAGGATCGACAAAACCTTCCGGTTGTATCATATACAATTCTTCCTTAAGGAAACCATTAAGGAATGCCGTTTTGACGTCCATTTGCCAAATTTCATAATCATAAAATGTGGCAATTGCTAACATGATTCGGACGGACTTCAGCTTCGCTACCGGTGAGAAAGTCTCATCGTAGTCAACCCCTTGAACTTGTCGATAACCCTTAGCGACAAGCCTAGCTTTATAGATGGTCACATTACCATCCGCGTCTATCTTCTTCTTAAAGATCCATTTATTCTCTATGGCTCGCCGTTCAACGGGCAAGTCAGTCAAAGTCCATACTTCGTTTCATACATGGATCCTATCTCGGATTTCATGGCTTCTAGCCATTTGTCGGAATCCGGGCCCGCCATCGCTTCTTCATAGTTCGAAGGTTCACCGTTGTCTAACAACATGATTTTCAAGACAGGGTTGCCGTACCACTCTGGTGTGGAACGTGTCCTTGTGGACCTTCGAATCTCAGTAGGAGCTTGATCAGAAGTATCTTGATTATTATCATTAACTTCCTCTCTAGTCGGTGCAGGCACCTCAGGAACATTTTCTTGAGTTGCGCCATTTGCCGGTTCAAGAGGTAATACTTCATCAAGCTCTACTTTCCTCCCACTTACTTCTTTCGAGAGAAACTCTTTCTCTAGAAAGAGTCCGTTCTTGGCAACAAAGATCTTGCCTTCGGATCTGAGGTAGAAGGTATACCCAATAGTTTCTTTAGGGTATCCTATGAAGACGCATTTTTCCGACTTGGGTTCGAGCTTCTCAGGTTGAAGTTTCTTGACATAAGCATCGCATCCCCAAACTTTTAGAAACGACAGCTTAGGTTTCTTCCCAAACCATAATTCATACGGTGTCGTCTCAACGGATTTCGACGGAGCCCTATTTAAAGTGAATGCGGCAGTCTCTAAAGCATAGCCCCAAAAAGATAGCGGTAAATCAGTAAGAGACATCATAGACCGCACCATATCCAATAGAGTGCGATTACGACGTTCGGACACACCGTTACGCTGAGGTGTTCCAGGCGGCGTGAGTTGTGAAACTATTCCACATTTTCTTAAGTGTGTGCCAAACTCATGACTCAAGTATTCTCCTCCACAATCTAATCGTAGAAACTTGATTTTCCTGTCACGTTGATTCTCAACCTCACTATGAAATTCCTTGAACTTTTCAAAGGTCTCAGACTTGTGTTTCATTAAGTAGACATACCCATATCTACTCAAGTCATCAGTGAGGGTGAGAACATAACGATAGCCACCGCGAGCCTCAACACTCATTGGACCGCACACATCAGTATGTATGATTTCCAATAAGTTGGTTGCTCGCTCCATTGTTCCTGAGAACGGAGTCTTGGTCATTTTACCCATGAGGCATGGTTCGCACGTGTCAAATGATTCATAATCAAGAGACTCTAAAAGTCCATCTGCATGGAGCTTCTTCATGCGTTTGACACCTATGTGACCAAGGCGGCAGTGCCACAAGTATGTGGGACTATCATTATCAACCTTACATCTTTTGGTACTCACATTATGAACATGTGTAGTAATACGCCCGAGATTCATTAAGAATAAACCATTCACCATAGGAGCATGACCATAAAACATATCTCTCATATAAATGGAACAACCATTATTCTCAGATTTAAATGAGTAGCCATCTCGAATTAAACGAGATCCCGATACAATGTTCATGCTCAAAGCTGGCACTAAATAACAGTTATTGAGGTTTAAAACTAATCCCGTAGGTAAATGCAGAGGCAGCGTGCCGACGGCGATCACATCAACCTTGGAACCATTCCCGACGCGCATCGTCACCTCGTCCTTTGCCAGTCTCCGTTTATTCCGCAGCTCCTGCTGTGAGTTACAAATATGAGCAACGGCACCGGTATCAAATACCCAGGAGTCACTACGAGTACTGGTAAGGTACACATCAATTACATGTATATCAAATATACCTTTTGTTTTGCCGGCCTTCTTGTCTGCTAAGTATTTAGGGCAATTCCGCTTCCAGTGACCGCTTCCCTTGCAATAAAAGCACTCTGTCTCAGGCTTGGGTCCATTCTTTGGCTTCTTCCCGGCAGCTTGCTTGCCGGGCATGGCAACCTCCTTGCCGTCCTTCTTGAAGTTCTTTTTACCCTTGCCTTTCTTAAACTTAGTGGTTTTATTGACCATCAACACTTGATGTTCCTTCTTGACTTCTACCTCCGCTGACTTCAGCATTGAGAACAACTCAGGAATGGTCTTTTGCATCCCTTGCATGTTGAAGTTCATCATAAAGCTCTTGTAGCTTGGTGGAAGCGACTGGAGGATTCTGTCAATGACCGCATCATCCGGGAGATTAAATCCCAGCTGAGACAAGCGGTTATGCAACCCAGACATAGTGAGTATGTGCTCACTGACAGAACTATTTTCCTCCATCTTACAGCTGAAGAACTTGTCGGAGACCTCATATCTCTCGATCCAGGCATGAGCTTGAAAAACCATTTTCAGCTCTTCGAACATCTCATATGCTCCATGTCTCTCAAAACGCTTTTGGAGCCCCGGCTCTAAGCTGTAAAGCATGCCGCACTGAACGAGGGAGTAGTCGTCAACACGTGTGTGCCAAGCGTTCATAACGTCTTGGTTCTGTGGGACGGGTGGATCACCTAGCGGTGCTTGTAGGACATAATCTTTCTTGGCAGCTATGAGGATGATCCTCAGGTTCCGGACCCAGTCCGTATAGTTGCTGCCATCGTCTTTCAGCTTGGTTTTCTCTAGGAACGCGTTGAAGTTGAGGACTACGTTGGCCATTTGATCTACAAGACATAGTGTAAAATATATTTAGACTAAGTTCATGATAATTAAGTTCATCTAAAATTATTAATGAACTCCCACTTAGATTAGACATCCCTCTAGTCATCTAAGTATTACATGATCCGGGTTAACTAGACCGTGTCCGATCATCACGTGAGACGGACTAGTCAACGTCGGTGAACATCTTCATGTTGATCGTATCTTCTATACGACTCATGCTCGACCTTTCGGTCTTCTGTGTTCCGAGGCCATGTCTGTACATGCTAGGCTCGTCAAGTTAACCCTAAGTGTTTTGCATGTGTTCCGAGGCCATGTCTGTACATGCTAGGCTCGTCAACACCCGTTGTATGTGAACGTAAGGATCCATCACACCCGATCATCACGGCGTGCTTAGAAACAACGAACTTTAGGAATGGTGCACAGTTAGGGGAGAACACTTCTTGAAATTGTTATGAGGGATCATCTTATTTACTACCGTCGTTCTAAGTAAACAAGATGCAAAACATGATAAACATCACATGTAATCAAATAATTAACGTGACATGATATGGCCAATATCACATAGCTCCTTTGATCTCCATCTTGGGGCTCCATGATCATCTTGTCACCGGCTTGACACCATGATCTCCATCATCATGATCTCCATCATCGTGTCTCCATGAAGTTGCTCGCCAACTATTACTTCTACTACTATGGCTAACGCGTTTAGCAATAAAGTAAAGTAATTTACATGGCGTTTCTCGATGACACGCAGGTCATATAAAAGAATAAAGACAACTCCTATGGCTCCTGCCGGTTGTCATACTCATCGACATGCAAGTCGTGATTCCTATTACAATAGCATGAACATCTCATACATCACATATAGATCATTCATCATTCATCACAACTTTGGCCATATCATATCACAAACCACTCGCTGCAAAAACAAGTTAGACGTCCTCTAATTGTTGTTGCAAGTTTTACGTGGCTGAATTAGGGTTCTAGCAAGAACGTCTTCTTACCTACGTTAAAGCCACAACGTGATTTGTCAACTTCTATTTACCCTTCATAAGGACCCTGTTCATCGAATCCGCTTCAACTAAAGTGGGAGAGACAGACACCCGCCAGCCACCTTATGCAACTAGTGCATGTTAGTCGGTGGAACCGGTCTCACGTAAGCGTACGTGTAAGGTTGGTCCAGGCCGCTTCATCCCACAATACCGCTGAAGCAAGAAAAGACTAGTAACGGCAATAAAGTTGACAAATCTACGCCCACAACTAATTGTGTTCTACTCGCGCAAGAAGAACTACGCATAGACCTAGCTCATGATGCCACTGTTGGGGAACGTTGCAGAAAACAAAAATTTTCCTACTCGTTTCACCAAGATCATCTAGGAGTTCATCTAGCAATGAGTCATTGGATGCATCTACATACCTTTGTAGATCGCGCACGGAAGCGTTCAAAAGAACGATGATGATGTAGTCGAACACGACGTGATCCAAATCACCGATGACCAAGCGCCGAACGGATGGCACCTCCGCGTTCAACACACGTACGGGACGGGAGACGTCTCCTCCTTCTTGATCCAGCAAGGGGAGGAGGAGAGGTTGATGAAGATCCAGCAGCACGACGGCGTGGTGGTGGATGCAGGGCGTCACAGTAGCAGGGCTTCGCCTATACTACGAGGGAGAGACGTAACGGGGAGAGAGGGAGGCGCCAAAGCTCAGGTATGAAGTCCCTCCTCTCCCCCACTATATATAGGGGTGCCAAGGGGGGGCGCCGGCCCTAGTAGATGGCATCTACTAGGGGGGGCGGCGGCCTAGGGTGGGGGGCTTGCCCCCCAAGGCAAGGGGCGCCCCCTCTAGGGTTTCCCCTCAACCCTAGCCGCATGGGCCCTTAGGGGGGTGGCGCCCCAGCCCACTATGGGCTGGGTTCCCTCCCACTTCAGCCCATGGGGCCCTCCGGGATAGGTGGCCCCACCCGGTGGACCCCCGGGACCCTTCCGGTGGTCCCGGTACAATACCGGTGACCCCGAAACTTGTCCCGATGGCCGAAACAGCACTTCCTATATATAATTCTTTACCTCCGGACCATTCCGGAACTCCTCGTGACGTCCGGGATCTCATCCGGGACTCCGAACAACATTCGGGTTACTGCATATACATATCTTCATACAACCCTAGCGTCACCGAACCTTAAGTGTGTAGACCCTACGGGTTCGGGAGACAGCAGACATGACCGAGACGACTCTCCGGTCAATAACCAACAGCGGGATCTGGATACCCATGTTGGCTCCCACATGCTCCACGATGATCTCATCGGATGAACCACGATGTCGAGGATTCAATCAACCCCGTATGCAATTCCCTTTGTCAATCGATATGTTACTTGCCCGAGATTCGATCGTCGGTATCCCAATACCTCGTTCAATCTCGTTACCGGCAAGTCACTTTACTCGTACCGTAATGCATGATCCCGTGACCAGACACTTGGTCACTTTGAGCTCATTATGATGATGCATTACCGAGTGGGCCCAGTGATACCTCTCCGTCATACGGAGTGACAAATCCCAGTCTTGATCCATGTCAACCCAACAGACACTTTCGGAGATACCCGTAGTCTACCTTTATAGTCACCCAGTTACGTTGTGACGTTTGGCATACCCAAAGCACTCCTACGGTATCCGGGAGTTACACGATCTCATGGTCTAAGGAAAAGATACTTGACATTGGAAAACTCTAGCAAACGAACTATACGATCTTGTGCTAAGTTTAGGATTGGGTCTTGTCCATCACATCATTCTCCTAATGATGTGATCTCGTTATCAATGACATCCAATGTCCATAGTCAGGAAACCATGACTATCTGTTGATCAACGAGCTAGTCAACTAGAGGCTTACTAGGGACATGTTGGTGTCTGTTATTCACACATGCATTACGATTTCCGGATAACACAATTATAGCATGAATAAAGACAATTATCATGAACAAGGAAATATAATAATAATGCTTTTATTATTGCCTCTAGGGCATATTTCCAACACCGTGATCTTCGGTAACAGGACGATTTGGAGTTGTACCTTGACCTTATGACAACTAGAACCGGATACTTAATAAAACACACCCTTCCAAGTGCCAGATACAACCGGTGGTCGCTCTCTCACAGGGCGACGAGGGGAGGATCATCGGTTAGGATTATGCTATACGATGCTACTTGATGATACTTGGAGGACTTCAGTCTACTCTCTTCTACATACTGCAAGACAGAGGCTGCCAGAAGCGTAGTCTTTGAAAGGACTAGCTATCCCCCCCTTATCCCGGCTTTCTGCAGTTCAATCCACATATGATCCCCTTATTCCATTTGATACCCATGCATATGTAGTGTAGCTCCTTGCTTGCGAGTACTTTGGATGAGTACTCACGGTTGCTTTCTCCCCCTCTTTTCCCCTTTCCTTTCTTTCTGGTTGTCGCAACCAGATGCTGGAGTCCAGGAGCCAGACGCCACCGTTGATGACGACTACTACTACTCGGGAGGTGCCTACTACTACGTGCAGCCCGCTGACGACGACCAGGAGTAGTTTAGGAGGATCCCAGGCAGGAGGCCTGCGCCTCTTTCGATCTGTATCCCAGTTTGTGCTAGCCTTCTTAAGGCAAACTTGTTTAACTTATGTCTGTACTCAGATATTGTTGCTTCCGCTGACTCGTCTATGATCGAGCTCTTGTATTCGAGCCCTCGAGGCCCCTGGCTTGTAATATGATGCTTGTATGACTTATTTAAGTTTTAGAGTTGTGTTGTGATATCTTCCCATGAGTCCCTGATCTTGATCGTACACATTTGCGTGCATGATTAGTGTACGATTGAATCGGGGGCGCCACATTGTGTTACAAGAGATCGTTCACGAGCTGAAACGGACCAATGCACAGGGAGTGCTGCTTAAATTAGACTTCGAGAAAGCGTATGATCGTGTGAACTGGGAGTTCGTGCGGGAGGTCTTCCTCAAAAAGGGTTTTGAGGCAGGATTCGTACATCGCATCATGCACCTCGTGTGTAGTGGGCACACGGCGGTCAATGTCAATGGCACAATGGGTAAGTTTTTCCGTAACAAACGGGGGCTACGTCAGGGAGACCCAAGCTCGCCACTCATTTTTAACTTTGTTGCGGATGCCCTGGCGGTCATGATTAATAAAGCGAGGGCAGTGGGGCACATTAAAGGGCTTGTAGCCCACCTTATTCCTGGTGGGGTTACGCATCTGCAATAAGCAGATGATACGATGCTCTTATTCGAACCTGACGACCACAGCATAGCTACCATCAAGTTACTACTGATCGCTTTTGAGATTTTATCGGGGCTTAAGATCAACTTTCTGAAGAGCGAAGTGATCACCATTGGGATGGATGATCTAGCAAGCACTCGGATTGCGAATCTACTTAATTGCAAGCTAGGGAGCTTCCCGATTAAATACTTGGGTCTTCCGATCTTGACCAAGAAACTAACAATAGCGGAATGGGAGTCGCTGTATGGGAAAGTTGCTAACAGAGTGAGCCCTTGGAGGGGCAGGTTTATGTCCTCGGCGGTGAGGCTTATCCTCGCCAACTCGAGCTTATCATCCCTTTCTATTTTCACAATGGGAATGTTCCTACTTGCGGATGGGGTTCACGCTAGACTCGATACTCCGCGCTCCCGGTTCTTTCGGAGAGGAGCTAGGACCAAGCGCAAGTACCACTTAGTGAAATGGGCAGCAGTTTGTAGGCCAAAAAAATTTGGCGGCCTGGGTATTATGAACTCTAAACTCATGAACGTGGCCCTGCTTGCTAAGTGGTGGTGGCGTCTCGCCCAAAATGAATCGGAACTCTGGGCAGACATCCTCCGGGCTAAATATTTCCCGGACGGGAATTTGTTCAAGGCCAAAAGCAACGGTTCGGCCTTTTGGAACGGGGTCCAAGCGGTACGACCGGCCTTTACAGTGGGTGCACAGTTCCGTGTAAACGATGGCAAGTCCACACGCTTCTGGCTCGATCATTGGTGGGGTCAAGAACCGCTGTGGCAATCTCACCCGGAGCTGTACAAACTGGCAACGGACACCAACATTATGGTGGCCGATGCTCTGCGAGTCCAGCCGCCGGCCATCTCTTTTGTTAGGACTCTAGAGGCAACGGAGGCCGCTTGCTGGGACGCGTTGGCGGCTAACTTGGGAGGGCTGACTAGTGGTAATCGTGCGGATACGATTACGTGGAAGTTGACCTCCTCCAATAAATTTACGGTCAAGTCCCTGCACGACAAGCTCTCCGAGGGTGCTACGCTGGATATAGCTAGGGGGCTATGGAAGGCTGGCATTCCTCTCAAAATCAAGATCTTCTTATGGCAAATGTTTCGCAACTGCTTACCTACTTCGGATAACGTGGACAAACGCAACGGGCCGGCTGACGGAACGTGCACCACTTACGGTTTAGGGGAAAACGCGAATCATGTGTTCTTTGGCTGTGTGCTCGCTAGATTTGCGTGGAGTGTGGTTAGAGATGCTTTCAAACAAAATTGGAATCCACAGTCTAGCCATGATGTTCTGGATATCTTAACATCGCAAAGAGGGGCCAATGCTAGGATCGTTTGGAGATGCGTTGGGGCGCTACTTTGGTCCCTTTGGACGGTTCAGAACAAAATTACGATAGAGCACAAATTTCCGGACCACCCCGCCGATATCATTTTCAAATGTCACATTTTCCTTTAGGTATGGGCACCGCTGGGGAAGAAGCGTGACGTCGACCGCATGAACGAGACTATGGAGCTGATCAAGGGCGACTATGGTGAAGGCACGACATGGATGATGGCTTGATCATGAGACCTCTGCTTTTAGCTATCTTACGTCTCGATGCTCTGCTTTTGCGCTATGGAACTTTTGGCTATAGCCTTCTTATCTTTATTCTGAGCCGTGGGCTTGTTGACTGTTTTATTTGGTTTGTAGGATTTATTGTGTGTGGATCCTGCCTGGTGGCTTTATTAATTTAAAGCCGGACGCTACTAGCGTCTATGTTCCAAAAAAAATGCATAAGAATAAACGTCGCGCTTTTCGCCGAGTCTTGACCAGCAGAACAAGCATTCTGTGGCCATTTTGGCACCTGAAAATACACAAGAGAAGCTGTGAGAATGTAAGCTATCGACTTTTTTGCCTGTTATAACAAAAAGTAATATTCTCTTAAGAACGGTACATTCAGACCAATCCAAGTGCCATATTGTAGCTTCATTTGTGCCTTAAATATTTGTATTGATTTACTAAGTACGGTTGATTCTGCCTTCGCAGCCTAATTTGCACCTTATATATGTGCCCAAACATTGCATGGACCACAAAACTTTAGCTTAATGGGGTTCACAGTATATGTTCAGAATATAAGTTGTGTACAGCCAGCCATCGAAAGATCTTTTTCACAGGTTCTATCAGATGCCATGTGTTCAGACTTCAGAAAAAGTAAATTGTGAAGCTACATAATGGTTTTTGTATAGCGTAGCACTCTTTATAATAAGTTTTTTTTGGGTTTGTCTAGTTATTGCACGTCTAAGTGGATCAATCAAACTAGGAAGGAAAAGAAAAAAAAGGAAAGAAAATATTTGCACAAATCTCCATGTAAAATCAAGGATATAGGACTTAGATGTGCAATACTTAAGACACATCTAGATATGCTTTAGCAAAACTGGTTTCTTTTCCCTTTGCCATGGAGAGTTATCTTGCAATTACTCTGAGTAAGTGCATACTAAGAATACAATACTACTTTAAGGAAAGAGACGATAGCGAAGATCCAATTGGAGTTGCTTACAGGATTGGCTCCACAGAATTCCATAAAATTAATAAGATATAGGAGATTAAAATAAAGTGGTTGATATTTAAGGGTGTTGTTGCAATCAAGCTGATTATATGGGATAGTCTTTATAGGTGAGTTCCGGCCGAGCTTTCCCGATTCCTCTTCCCCTCGCGTCCATGTTCCAAGGAGATAACCTGGTTTGCGTGCTGATTCGTGTTGAACTACTATGCTCCCGTTGCAATTAACTCGCTTGATTAATGATGGCCCATTCAAGAGTCAGTGCCCGGCTGATCAGATGCATTCCAAGGGCAGGGTTGAAAGTCGAGCCTCAGGGCGGTGGCGCACTGACGGTGAACGGCTGGCTGCGGCCGCCGCGTAGTTGTGGAGCAGGTAATGGGAGAGGCGGTCGATGAGGGCGGGCTGGATGGGAGAGTGATTTCGGCGATGGCGACAATGCCGACGGGCTGGGCAGGGTCGATGGTGGTCGTCGGGATGTTTCTGAGGGAGAGCGAGGCATGCCATCGCGCAACCGAAGAAGTCGAAGTCCGAGTCGAGGTTGGCCCAAGTGTACAGCATGAAAGTTGATGGACCTGAAGGCCAATGACTGGTCCGCTGCCCCTGTACTGCCTCTGAACTTGGTGGAGATGCGGAAGAAGAACGATGGCGCTGTGGAGACCTCGACGCCTACTGCCGTGACCACAACCACAACAACTGCGTCGGTAAGAAAGGTACTAATAACTATATAGAAATCCCCTAGCTTTAGAAACGCTGGCATCTTTTCTTATGCGGTCGCACACTACATTGTTGGACATGTGATTCATATGATAGTAACGATTTATAAGATGAGCCAGACGTGGGTGCAGTGGCTAGATAGTTTCAGAATTCAGACTTTCAGTTCTTGCAAGCTCGACTCTGCTTTGTTATTTCATAATGGAAATGCACCAGTTGTTTGGTGCAGTCCAGCTCTTCTCAGGCTGCAGGTGGGACTGCCCGTGGGTATCCCACCTCAGTCCACCAGATCCCACTATGAATTGGTGAGAAATATTGTGTAGCCCACATGGATTAAGCGGGTGAAGGTGGGATCCCACTAAAAAATACAAACGCAAGACATTGTATTCAGAACAACAGCTACAATGCGTCTCGACCTCCTCCCTAACGCTGCGCCAGCGTGGCGCGCGCACGCCTCCCATCCGGCGGCCGCGGTGCTGAACTGCATGGACGCCCTGCCGGAGGCACTCGCCTTCATCCAGCAGTTCAAGAGCAAGACGGTGGTGGTGAAGTACGGCGGCACGGCCATGACGTCGCCGAGCTGCATGCGTCGATGATCCGCAACCTTGTCCTCCTCTCATGCGTCGGCCTGCGCCCCGTGCTCGTGCATGGCGGCGGTCCAGAGATCAACTCCTAACTGTAGCACATCGGCGTCGAGTCGCAGCTCCGCAATGGCCTCCACGTCACCGGCGCTCTCATCATGGAGGGTCGTCGAGATGGTGCTGGTCAGCAAGGTCAACAATAACAAAGCAGCTCGTCTCCCTCATCAGCCTCGCCGGTGCCACCGCTGTCGGCCTCTGTGGCAAGGACGCGCACCTCCACACCGTGCGCCCCTCCCCCGACGCCGCAGCCCACGGGTTCGTCGGCGAGGTGACGCGCGTACACCCCTCCTTGCTCCACCCCATCATCGCGTCCGGCCACATCCCAGTCATCGCCACTGTGGCCGCCGACGAGACTGGGTAGGCCTACACCAGCAACGCCGAAACTGTTGCGGGGAAGATCGTGGCTGCCATTGGCGCCGAGAAGCTGTTGCTTTTTTTTAGAAGACGAGAAGTTGTTGCTGATCACTGCGAGTGGCGACGGGATGAAGTGGGACTCCAATGGGCTAATAGAGCTAGCCCACCTAATTTTCTTCTTGTTCAATGAGAGCCCATTAGAACAGTTTAAGTGGGATGGGATGGCTAATCCCACTTAGTCCCACTCCCACCTGCAGCCTGAAGCTCTTCATTGAGCTGGTGTTTTTTATATGTTGCTCAGTGATAATTTGTACCGTGTGGTTAATTTAATTTACTAGATGAACTGCACACCTAAAAGCAGCACTATGCAAAGATCCATCGTCTCGACTGCTCGCTCTGCAAAGATCCACCGTCTCGACTGCTCGCGACGGGGCGTGTGGTTGGTGCCCGCGCTAGCGGCGGAGTGGCATGCTCATGCGTGGTGCAAGCAACGACCAAAACCTCATCGACCGCTGCTAGTACGCCGTTGGCACCAGGTTCATGTCATTCTAAAAAGAAATCTTGATTCAAGATCAATGGAACCTTTCCTATATACAATCTACTTATTACTGAAGGTTGCATCGATTGTTTGTTGGTTATTCTGTGTTTCCTTTTCAATTTCGATGGTAGTCAGAGGAGTCGCCCGGGTGCTTACCAAATGCTTTAGCTGCTTTTTCCAGAACAGAGATGGAGCGTGGATGACTAACAAGATTCAACGCAGAATGTGAAATTAATAGTGTGAAACATGGAAAGATGCTAGAGAGAGGGAACATCCAACCGGAGAATATCTGATGCACATGGTCCTTTTGTTGGCATTCTTAAATGTTTTAGAAAACTTCTGGTAAATATGGTTGGCATTCTTAAATATCATTGAAATGAAAATCTAAAAAATATAGAGTCAATTACACCACCAGTGCTTAAACTTGACGAGAAAAATCACTTTAGTACCAAAACTTGCGGCATACATTGAACTGGTGCCACAACTTGGCTCATCGTGCAAATACGGTCCAAAACTCGTTAGTATACACATGCGGCGCTGACGAAGCATAACAGCATGGCATGGGGGGCATTGTCAGTGACCGGGCAGTGTAGACCAGGCGTGCGGCGTGTTGTTTTTGTGAAAACACCCTCGACTTTTATTTTTTCGCCTAAAAAAGCCCTGACAGGTGCGGGACTCATTGTCAGCAAAATAGCACAAGTTATGTTATAATGAAAATAGTGCTCGCTCAAGGAATCGAACTGCGACCAGCTGCTAACCGAACCGCGCAGCTAACATACCCAGAAGGATAGACTTCATGTCCTACAAGGATACTCTTTCATTATATCGTTGCATTTAACAACATAAATTAATAATTTTAATTCCAACAAAAAGATGTAAACATGAGGGTTAGAACACGAGACCCACGGGGCACAAGCATGCCAATTGCCACCCCAACAAAGGCATTTTTGTCTTTGCATACGATTGTTACATTTTATGTCTACACCGACAGCGCTCATGGGCGGAGAATGTGGACTGCAGTTAGTGCGGCCTATTTTCAACATGTGTTTTTTTTAATTTGAAATTATAAACAGTATGTGAATCCTAGTTATAAATAATATACATATAATTGTACATGCATATTCCTTTGAGGATCTGGAGGCGACACATTAGGCTCATATATTTTTCTCATACATATATTTTTATTTATTTAATTTGTTTTTTTTAACACACACAAACTTTATGAAAACACATAAAACTTGTAAAGCAACATTAAAAACAATTCAAGCATGAACTCTTTTATATACTACGTGAATATTTTATTTTCAAAATTGTGAATGTTTGAACTTATAAGTAAATTTATTTGCATATATATTACTTCCTCCATCCCAAAATAAGTGACCCGACTTTGTACTAACATTGTACTAAAGCTAGTACAAAGTTGAGTCACATATTTTGGGACGGAGGGAGTATTAAACTAATTTAATATTTCTATTTAATATGCAAACACTTTTCAAAATTATACAAACATTTGTATAATTCGTAATTTAATGTTATAGATTTTTAAATTAATAGGTGTGCATTTTTTGAAATTACATGAGAATCTTTCTGTGTAATTTATTTTATTTATATGTATATTATGTATAATTAGGATTTAAATATTTTTTACAAATTCTAAAAATGAAAAAACACGCTATATTTTTAGCTCATGTGACAAAAAGGATAACAATCCCAGTAGAGACCAAATGAATGTCCATGCAGTGACCGGCTCGTCTTAAATTTTGCCCCAAGTCGCACGTTCGAACCCCCAGGGCAGCATTTTTTTGGAATTATTAAAATTATTAAATTATGTTGTTTAAGCAAAAGATATAAGATATGTGTCTTCACCAAGCATTCAAATGTTGTAGCGGTTGGGTGGATAGCCGAGCAAGTGTATGGTCCAAGTGGCCAATTCGAGTCTTCGTCTTAATTTATATTATTTTTCTTTCTACTATAAAATTTGTGCTACAGCTGGGTTTCACACCTGTCAGGGGCTTTCTTGTGCCAAGAAATAAAATTCCGAGGTTGTTTTTGCAAAAACAACACGCCACATGCCTACTCTACACGGGGAGGTCACTGACAATGGGCCCCATGCCATGTTGCCACGCCTCATCAGCGCCGCATGCGCATTCAAACGACTTTTGCACCGTATTTACACGCACAAGCCAAGTTGTGGCACTAGTTCAATGTATGCCACAAATTTTGGCACCAAGGTGACTTTTCTTGTTAAGTTTAAGCACCGATGATGTAATTGACTCAAAAATATACAACAAAGATGAGATAGGCCATATTTGCAACATGGAACACTCATGTCACAAATTTGAAGTCAAATTCATAACATAATTCGAGAAAAAAAACACGACTCTGATAGTACATAACATTACTTGTGTTTTAAATTTGGTAAATTACCACTGTCCATGCTATTTTTTGTGTTTTGAGTTGGGTTTCAAAAGGTACTTGATTTTCATGATATTATCGGTTCGTGGTGTGCCTATCTAAGAAATTTTTCTCAATTTGTTTAAAATGTTTGATAGTATAGGCCGATGCCGCGTGCACTTCAAGCCTTGCTGCACTATATACTTACCAAGGGAGATGTGATGTCTGTTGATTAACAGCTCGGGCCTAATATTTGTCATGGACTTCAACAATTTGCAATGTTCTTTTCCAGGCTGATTGTTTCTACGGCATGCTATTGATAAAGAACAATCTCATGAATCGGATCTCTATGCTATTATTGCTGAAATTAAGAGGTGCATTACAAGTCTAAGGAATTGTCAAGCTTTGTGTACCTTTTAATTGTTGAAATATATTTCCCGCCTCTCTTCATTAGTTCGGATTTTTGGATGAGTTGGCTAGAGCATGAATTCAATATGGTAGCCGAGCCAGGAGGTCTTGAGTTCAAGACCCTGCCAATGCAATATTAAAAAAAAATGCGGCCTACATAAATTCCACGTCTGAGGGCTAAATAAGCCTAGACGTGAAGGGGGGGGGGGCGTGTTGAAATATATTGCCCGCCTCTGTCCATCAGTTCAGACTTTTTAGATTAGTTGATTGGAGCATGAATTTAATACTAATAGTAACATGATGGACATGTGAGGTTGAGTGATACTAATGCCATTTAATTATGGGTGGTATATATCCAGTTATAGTTTTTTTGTTGACAAGCGATTTACTCTTTAAGGAGACTGTCGGTGTCAAAACCGGTGGATCTCGGGTAGGGGGTCCCGAACTGTGCATCTAGGCCGGATGGTAACAGGAGGCAGGGGACACGATGTTTTACCCAGGTTCGGACCCTCTTGATGGAGGTAAAACCCTACGTCCTGCTTGATTAATATTGATGATATGGGTAGTACAAGAGTAGATCTACCACGAGATCGGAGAGGCTAAACCCTAGAAGCTAGCCTATGGTATGATTGTATGTTGTGATTGTTGTCCTACGGACTAAAACCCTTCAGTTTATATAGACACCGGAGAGGGTTAGGGTTACACAAGGTCGGTTACAAAGGAGGAGATACCCATATCCGTATTGCCTAGCTTGCCTTCCACGCCAAGTAGAGTCCCATCCGGACACGAGACGAAGTCTTCAATCTTGTATCTTCATAGTCTAACAGTCCGGCCAAAGTATATAGTCCGGCTGTCCGGAGACCCCCTAATCCAGGACTCCCTCAGTAGCCCCCAAACCAGGCTTCAATGACGATGAGTCCGGCGCGCAGTATTGTCTTCGGCATTGTAGGGCAGGTTCCTCTCCAAATTCCGTGTAACTGTCGAAATAGTGTCCGGCCTCTTGTGAATGTTGCACTCCTTGGCTTCCAGCCCAATAATGGCCACTTTCCACGTGTCGAGCGAATGTGAAGAGCCAGAGTGTTTTTAAATTTACCCCCTAGCTGTGTGAATGAGCTGCCTATTAAAAAGACGAGGATTCAGATCCAAATCACACCATCCTCCCTCAGCGAGCCTTCATCGGAGCGCATTCGATAGAGGTCCATTCCATCATGGCCGGTCGACGCAGCTCCTCCTCTCGCTCCCCTAGCCCCAAGCCTGGAGATTGGGAGAGATGTTCTATCCCGCACAGCAAATTAGTGATGCTTCAGACCAAGGGATTTCTCCCCCAGCGTACATGGTCCCGGTTCGAGCCGGGCTTGCCACCTATAATGGCGGAGAGCAAGCGGAGAGCCTTCCCAATCCCTCCAAGGGAGAGCGGTTATGCCTTGTCCCTTATTTGGTAAGAGGGCTCGGATTTCCAATTCATCTGTTTCTCCGGGGGCTCCTGGAGTTCTACGGCCTCTAGTTGCATAACCTTACGCCTGCCTCCATGCTGCATATCGCGGGATTCGTAGCCCTTTGCGAGTTGTTTTTGGGCTGTGAGGCTCATTTCGCTCTGTGAAGAAGCTGTTCTGCCTTGTGCCCCGTTCTCAGAAGGGGTCAATATATCAAGTGGGCGGAGCCAAAGTGTGGCGTATTGCCGGGACCGGATACCTGTCCGGAACCCCAAAGAAGATGTCTGAAAACTGGCCTTCAGAATGGTTTTATATAGAAGACGTCCCCCTCCCGGATCCTATTAGAATCGGCCTTCCTGAGTTTGACAATGCCCCTTTGAAGAAGCACCGGAGCTGGCGTCCATGGAGCTCCCTGGAGGAAGATGACAGGGACGTTCTTTACCTGATGAGCCGGATAAGTTTTTTAGCTCGATCCGGATTGACCATGATCGAGGTCATGGCCATATGTATTATGCGGGGGGTGCAGCCGCTTCAATATAGAGGCCACCCCATGTGGGATTTCAACGGGGAGGATGACGCCACCCGCCACGGCCGCAAAGGGCCGGGATCGATTGCTGATCTAATAAAGATTGTATCCACTTTGTACAAGGGAGAAGAGGAGGAATTCCTTCGTGTCAACCCGCAGGGCGGATTTTCTATGTACAATCCTCCGAGCTGGGTAAGCGGAGACTTTTCTCGCCCATCCGTTTCGTATTCCCGTAGTTAAGTATTCAGTCTAGCGATTTCATCGCAGGAGCTGCGCTAGGCTGTAAAGGAGATAAACAGCCCCCCTCCACAACCCGAGGACCCTGGACGGTCCCTCGACCCGGCCTCCCAGGAGGATCCGGACATATCTGTGGAGCTGATCGATGGGGTATTCTACCAATCGAGTAATGACAACGCTTTGGTGGCCATTACGGCCGATTACCCTGGGCTACTTCCAGCCTCACAGGTGACTGAGACCGAAGTCCCAGCACTTCGAAAGGGGATCCGTCCTTGCGTGTTTTTTATTGCCGTATAACAGCCGTGTTTTGCAGGGGAGGTCCTTGAGGCGGAAGGCCGAGCCTGCGACGACTAGCCAACAAGGGGCCGCGAGGCCAGGCAGGCTGAAAAGACCCGCAGTCCAGATTGAGATACCGGCACAGCGGTACGGCGCGCCGTTTTTATTGCAAGACATTATCCTCAGAGGCATATTAACGCCCGTGCCTTCTTTTCAGGAAAAAGAGCGCTCGCCGGACTATACCCGTAGAGGCTACTAATCGCGCCTCCACCAGCCAGGCTCCAAGGCCGGATTCGGAGGCGGGAACAAATACGAGGCGTGCGTCGGGCGCTCCTCCGACAGAGGATGCGGATAAACTGTCCGCCACCAATTCCGAGGTGGAAAGTGCCATGAACCATAGGCGTCGCCGGACTGTTCTTCGTGATGCTTGTTTCTCCCAAGAGGCATTGGATGCCTTCAACTTGGGAGATGCGTACCTCCGTGCCGCTCAAAATGGTCTAGCCAGAGCCACGGAGCAGTATGTAAAAGACATACGGGTGAGAAAATTTGGTGATTATATATATATATATATATATATCAGTAGCCCCTGAGACTTGAAACAGTTAGAATAACTGATTTAAGGATCATTTGTTATGCAGGTTCTTACCGAAAAGAATACTCAACTGTCCCAGGAGCTGGAAGACTGCAGAGCCCAACTCCAGGCCGCACTGGCCGCGGCGGGGGAGCCCAAAGAGACCCCCTCTGGTAATATATCCTTCAAATGATAAGTGTCATATAGGATGCGGCGTATATGCAGATCTGGCGATAAAATTGCAGATGACGCTGGAGTAAATCCGGATAAGAAACAGCTCCTACGCCAGCTGAAGGCTGGTGAGAGCATGCTTACGAGGATGAGGCAGGAGAAGAATGATCTCCTAGATGCCAACACCAAGCTGGGCGTGGAACTAAAAGATGTTCGTGCCCAACTGTCGGACTTTGTTAAGGAGATTTGGCGGCTTCGACGCGGCATATTTAGTAAGTGCTTGAACGAACTTTGAAAAAGAGTTCGGCGAGGAAGCTGGCTGACAGAGTTATGTCTGTAGGTATGCTAACAGGTCGTCCTACCGAGGAAATGCCCGGTTCAACAGGTGACCTTCTTCCCGAGCTCTCACAGCTGCAGGAACGAGTTCGACAGGTGATGCAAGGCGTCGCCCAGGCCTTGTGGCCATCCGTCTCCATACCCGAAGGCCTTGGAGAGCTTGCAGAAAAGCTGAAGGGAGCGCGGCGGCGCTTCCTATTATGGAAGATATCGGCCTGCCGTCAGGGCGCCAGGGAAGCCTGGGCAATGGTGAAGACACGGTACACGAAGGCTGACCCGAACCACATGGCCGAAGTCGGACCTGTGGGGCCCGATGGGAAGGAGATCCCTGTGAGCTTAGTGTACGGCCAAGTAGAATTGGCCGCAAAGTATTCCCAATAGGACTGTAGACTAGACAACCTATTGGATGGTATTGAAGAGGAATTCAACCAGTCAAATTGACTATGTAAGTTAAAGTGACATGTATAATGCCTTCTAGCCGGATTGTAGATCGTTTGTCGTGGCGGACCTTTTCGCTTCAACCTCGGGACCCGACGGTCCGGAGTGTATCCGAATACCCTCTCAGTTATGTAAGAACCGGGGCATGCGTGGAGACCAGGCGTAGGGGTCATTAGTGCTTTATCAGACAAGTGCCCAACTAGTTATGTTATATTACATGGGTAGTAAGAAACATCTTCCAGGGAGAATAGTTCCGTTAAGGGTTCCTTTCCCTGGGTAAGCATGCCCTAAAGTGCATGTCCGAAGAAGCGCAGAAAAAGAATCTGGGGGCAGATATGGAAAATAAATAAAAGTCATCTTTTGTGCACCGACCGAATATTCCCTTAAGAACGCTAGCTTTCGGCTTCACCCAGTCTGAGGTACACATCCGGCTGACTCGGTGGTAACAATCGCATAGGTGCTCCCCTTATGCCCTAGCCGAATTAACGGAAACGTAGGGCATAAATACAAGAGCCAGGCAACCCAGCTTGGCCAAAACTTAAGTCATATCGATGCATATAATGGTGAAAAAAGGTACGTGCGGAAGTATAGCACATGTGTTGGGCGTGAGGCCCAGGTAAATAATTTAACCTTTTGTGAAAGAAGCCCCCAGGTATGAAGAGTGCGGCTAGCGCATCCGTAATGTGCGAGTGAGGCACAAGGTGACCCTTGAAGGCCTAGAGAAATAATAAGAAAAAGAAAGAAAGGGAAACAAGACAGATGATGTATATGCAGAAAATGGACAAAGGGAGGGGACTAACATAGAGTCCGGTGCTAGGCGTAGAATCTTCGAAGCCTAGTTGCGTTCCATGGGTTCGGCTCGAGTTGACTAGTCGATGCATCCCGCAGTCGGTACGCTCCACCGGTCAAAACTTGGTCGATAATGAAGGGACCTTCCCATTTGGGCTCGAGCTTGTTCTTTTTCTTATCCGGCAGTCATAGAACTAGTTCGCCAACGTTATAAGTTTTGGCCCGTACTTCTCTGCTTTGGTATCTGCGAGCCTGTTGTTGGTAAAATGCGGAACGTGCTTTGGCTACGTCGCGCTCTTCCTCCAAGGTGTCCAGACTGTCCTGTCGATCGAGCTTGGCTTCTCTTTCTTCGTACATGCGCACTCGAGGTGAGTCATGAATTATGTCACAGGGCAAGACTGCCTCTGCGCCGTACACCATAAAAAACGGTGTATATTCGGTACTACGATTCGGCGTGGTCCGCAGCCCCCAGAGTACAGAGTCGAGCTCCTCTACCCAGTGTGTGCCAAACTCCGTTAAGGAACGCACTAATCTGGGTTTAATGCCGCTCATTATAAGACCGTTTGCTCGTTCGACTTGAACGTTGGTTTGTGGATGATAGAGCGAAGCATAATCGAGCTTGATGCCCATTTTGCTGCACCAAAGTTTTACCTTGTCAGCCGTGAAGTTCGTGCCGTTATCAGTGATGATGTTGTGGGGGACGCCGTAACGGTGTACAACCCTGGATATGAAATCTATCACCGGTCTGGATTCGGTTGTCTTAACCAGTTTAGCCTCTATCCATTTGGTGAATTTATCCACCATGACCAATAAGTATTTTTTCTTGTGGGTTCCCCCTTTAAGGGGTCCAACCATGTCAAGCCCCCAGACCGCGAAGGGCCATGTAATGGGGATTGTTTGGAGGGCGGTGGGTGGCATGTGGCTTTGATTTGCAAAGAGCTGGCAACCGGCGCGACGTTGGACCAAGTCCTGTGCATCTGCCCGGGCCGTTGGCCAATAGAATCCTGTACGGAAGGCCTTGCTTACAAGAGCCCGGGCTGCGGCGTGATGACCGCCGAGTCCGGCGTGAATTTCTGCCAAAAGGTTCCGCCCTTCTTCTTCGGAGATGCACCTTTGAAGGACTCCGGTAGTGCTTTTCTTGTACAATTCTCCCTCATGGACCCTGTAGGCCTTGGATCGCCGCACTATGCAGCGTGCCTTATTTTGGTCTTCCGGAAGTTCCTGTCTAGTTAGGTAGGCCAGGAATGGTTCTGTCCACGGGGCAATAGTGGCCATTATTTCGTGGGCTGAATGTGTTATTTCGGTGGCGGAGCCTCCGATTGTGTCAGAGAGTTCGGTATCGGGTATTTTGGCCGGGTCCGGACTATTGTTACCGGTGTCCCCTTGCCATGCTACGGATGGCTTAAAGAGCCTTTCCAGAAATATGTTGGGAGGGACCGCGTCGCGTTTTGCGCCGATGCGGGCGAGGATATCCGCCGCCTGATTGTTTTCCCGAGCCACATGGTGAAATTCGAGCCCCTCGAACCGAGCTGACATTTTTAGGACGGCATTGCGATAAGCTGCCATTTTCGGATCCTTGGCATCAAAGTCTCCATTTATTTGGGATATCGCGAGGTTCGAATCCCCGCGCACCTCTAGGCGTTGAATGCCCATGGATACTGCCATCCGGAGACCATGTAGAAGGGCCTCATATTCGGCTGCGTTGTTGGAGTCCGTATACATTATCTGTAGTACGTATTGAACGGTATCTCCCGTTGGGGACGTCAAAACGACGCCAGCCCCCAGACCAGCCAACATTTTGGAGCCGTCGAAGTGCATGATCCAGTTTGAATATGTGCCGTACTCCTTAGGGAGTTCGGCTTCCGTCCACTCGGCGACGAAGTCAGCCAAAACTTGTGACTTAATAGCTCGCTGTGGCTTGTAAGTTATGTCGAACGGAAGGAGCACAATGGCCCATTTGGCAATCTGGCCCGTCGCGTCGTGGTTCTTTATAATATCGTTAAGTGGTACTTCCGAGGCTACCGTTATCGAACACTCTTGAAAGTAGTGTCGCAGCTTCCGGGATGCCATAAATACCGCGTACGCTATCTTTTGATAATGCGAGTACCGTGATTTGCATGGAGTAAGGACAGTGGACACATAGTAAACCGGCTTTTGAAGGGGGAATTTGTGTCCGTCCACTTCTCGCTCGACGACGAGCACTGCGCTTACTACTTGATGAGTTGCCGCAATGTATAATAGCATTGGTTCGCCAATGTTTGGCGCGGCCAGGACTGGGTTTGTTGCCAATATGGCTTTTATTTCGTTGAGTCCGGCCGTGGCGGCATCCGTCCACTCGAAGTGTTCGGTGCGCCGGAGGAGGCGATAAAGGGGTAATGCCTTTTCTCCCAAGCGGGAGATAAAGCGGCTTAGAGCCGCTACGCATCCGGTCAATTTTTGTATATGTTTGAGGTCTGTTGGGGTAGCCAACTGTGACAACGCTCTGATTTTGGCCGGATTAGCTTCAATACCTCTACTGGAGACAATGAATCCCAGGAGCTTTCCGGCTGGTACGCCAAAAACGCATTTTTCCGGGTTGAGCTTGATGTCATATGTTCGGAGGTTATCGAATGTGAGCCTCAAGTCGTCTACTAGAGATTCGACATGCTTGGTTTTGACGACCACGTCATCTACGTATGCCTCCACTGTTTTGCCGATCTAGTTTGCCAGACATGTCTGAATCATGCGCTGATATGTCGCGCCGGCGTTTTTGAGCCCGAAGGGCATTGTGTCGAAGCAGAATGGGCCGTATGGTGTGATGAATGCCGTTGCGGCTTGGTCTGGCTCTGCCATTTTAATTTGATGGTAGCCGGAGTATGCGTCGAGGAAACACAATGAATCGTGTCCTGCGATAGCATCAATGATTTGATCGATGCGGGGGAGGGGGAAGGGATCCTTTGGGCAGGCCTTGTTAAGGTCCTTAAAATCAAGTGCCAGGATTTGTCCTTCTTTGGTGCCATCACCAGGTTTGCTAGCCGGTTCGGATGTTTTATGTCTCTGATGAATCCGGCCTCCAATAGCTTGGCTAGTTCCTCTCCCATGGCTTGTCTCTTAGGTTCAGAGAAACGCCGAAGAGCATGCTTGACTGGCTTGAATCCTTTTAGGATATTTAGGCTGTGCTCCGCCAGCCTGCGTGGGATTCCTGGCATGTATGAAGGGTGCCAGGCAAAAATGTCCCAGTTCTCGTGTAGGAACTCTCGCAGTGCGGTGTCGACATCAGGGTTTAACTGTGCCCCGATGGAAGCTGTTTTTGTAGGGTCCGTTGGATGGACTTGGAATCTGACTTTTCGTCCGCCGGTTTAAAGGAGGTGGACTTGGATCTTTTATCGAGTATCACGTCGTCCCTGTTCACTATGGAGCGCAGCGCAGTTAGTTCCTCGGCCGCTAGTGCTTCGGATAGTGCCTCAAGGGCCAGTGCGGCTGTCTTATTTTTGGCGCGGAGTGCTATGTTCGGATCACTAGCAAGAGTGATGATTCCGTTGGGCCCGGGCATTTTGAGCTTCATGTACCCGTAATGGGGTATGGCTTGGAAGATTGTAAACGCCTCCCGCCCTAATAGAGCGTGGTATCCGCTGCTGAACGGGGCCACTTGGAATGTAATTTCTTCAGACCTGTAATTATCCGGCGTGCTGAATACCACATCTAGTGTGATTTTCCCAGCACAGCGTGCTTCCCGTCTGAGGATGATTCCTCTAAAGGTTGTGCTACTTTGCTCAATGCGGCTCCAGTCTATTTCCATCTTTTGAAGAGTTTCCTCATAGATGAGGTTTAATCCGCTGCTGCCGTCCATGAATACCTTGGTGAGTCGAAAGCCGTCCACGATTGGACTGAGGACCAGTGCGGCTGGTGCTCGGGTTGTTCAGAATTTAGGTTCGACACTGGCATTGAAGGTAATAGCCGTGTCACTCCATGGATTTATTTCTGCTATGTGGCAGATTTCGGCCATGCTGCGGAGTGTTCGCTTGCGTCTATTATTTGACGCGAAGGTCTCGAAGACCGTTAACACCGTATTGTTGTCCATGGGATGGTGCTCTGTGGTATTTGGGAGGAGTAGATCCTCACCACTTTTGGCCACCTGCTGGAGTATCCAACATGCTCTAAGGCTGTGCGTTGGTATTGCATCCGCTGTACTATGAATTTTGCAGGGTCCATTGAGCCATCCCTCCAGTACGGTTCCTTGCCCCGTAGAGGGCTTTTGCTTTTTGGTAGTTAACCCAGGTGTATTGTGATAATGCAACCCTTTATTTCGGACTGGGTTTGTGTCCCGGGCCGGATTATCCCAAAATTTTATTTCGGTTTTCCAGGCGCTTTCCATCGCACAGTACTTTCGTACTATGGACACCAAGTCGGCAAAGCGTGTAATTTCGTGGCGACTTATGGCGTTGAGGATTCCCTTGTCTGTGCAATTATTGCATAAGAATGAAATTGCATCTTCCTCGCGGCAGTCCTTTATCCTGTTCATGACCAGGAGGAATCTGGCCCAGTAATGATGTACTGTTTCTTCAGGCTCTTGCCTAATTTGGGATAGATCGCTTATGTTTGGGTGGGTGGGTGGAATTGAACCCGAATCCTCACCCAATCTGAGACTCAGCGGCCAAGGAGTTTCCGAACTCGGAAGTTTGGATTCTTGGATGTTTTCCAATAAATCTAGCCCGCTGCCTGACTCTAGGTTCAGGTCTTGAGTGACGTCCTCCCCTCCGCGGGTATCTGGCTTGGAGGGATCGGGAATCCGGACATAGCTAGTCCTTAAGATAGATGAAGGGTTGCTGCATTGTTCCTCCACCACTGCAACATGATGGGTGACCTGGGGAGAGTTGATCTCTCTTAGATCAGGTTTAGGCCCAATCTGATTGTAGTCTGTAGCGACTCCCAGGGCGGCGATGCGATCCAAGAGCTCGTTCAGGGAAGAGAGCTCCATTGGATATAACTGCTCGGCGAGTTCCGAGTTGACGTGAAGATTGCTTTTGATGACCCGAGAAGTCATCGTCGGCACAGCGGCCGAACAGGCGGTCATAAGAAAACCACCTAGCCGGAGAGTTTGGCCGATAGCCAAAGCTCCCTCAGCAACAGTGCCGTCTTTAAAGACGGGGTGAGACATCCTTCCTGGTGGCGACGGCACAGCGGAACCCTCAATGAAAGCACCAATGTCGGTGTCAAAACCGGCGGATCTCGGGTAGGGGGTCCCGAACTGTGCGTCTAGGCCGGATGGTAACAGGAGGCAGGGGACACGATGTTTTACCCAGGTTCGGGCCCTCTTGATGGAGGTAAAACCCTACGTCCTGCTTGATTAATATTGATGATATGGGTAGTACAAGAGTAGATCTACCACGAGATCGGAGAGGCTAAACCCTAGAAGCTAGCCTATGGTATGATTGTATGTTGTGATTGTTGTCCTATGGACTAAAACCCTTCGGTTTATATAGACACCGGAGAGGGTTAGGGTTACACAAGGTCGATTACAAAGGAGGAGATACCCATATCCGTATTGCCTAGCTTGCCTTCCACGCCAAGTAGAGTCCCATCCAGACACGAGACGAAGTCTTCAATCTTGTATCTTCATAGTCTAACAGTCCGGCCAAAGTATATAGTCCGGTTGTCCGGAGACCCCCTAATCCAGGACTCCCTTAGAGACACCAAGACAACCGAGAAGTAAAGAAGTGAAAGAGAGTTTGTATTTGTAGTTGTATGATGGAAACAAGATGCCACCGTTGTTAACACATATTTCCGAATTAAAAGAATAATTGATCCATGTGCCTATTTTATTATTATTCCGTGATAAAGCACGGGCATTTGACTTCTGCCCGTAGCAATGCACGGGCATTCTCCTAGTGTACATATGGTGTGGCTAGGTCTCAATCGACTTAATCAAGTAAAAGTCAAGTGACATAGCATGCGAGAAAAAAATAACAGATCCCACGAATATTGCATCGAGTAAGACATAGTTATGTCTTAATCGACTGAGATTTAGCAACCCCACCCCCCTTGAATTAGAGGGTCGGGGGAGGGAAGAGAGTTTATGAAATCTTTCGTAAACTATATTATGAAACGGAGGGAGTAGTGTATGCTTGCTAAAAGGATATATATGGAGCTAATTAATGGGGCCAAAATTAAGGAAAGATAATAAATAGACATATATAAGGCCTTTAGGGCATCTCTTGTCCATCCCCACAACATTTTTTAACACATTACAACCGCATATACTCACATACACGTACATGTTTTCACCCGTATGAATGCATCACGTGCACTCTACCCTTTTGAGCACCTCCGGGATACAGAGCTGATGCAACATTTTGAAATTGACGAAGTCACCACAAGCTCCTCAAAGTCGACGGGAACGTCTCCTCCAACTGAACGAATATTGCCGTAAAGCATAAAATAAATCTAGAAAAATACAAGCACCGGCATCAAGTCTAGGAATTAAACCCTGGTGGGCTGCAGGTTCCACCACAAGGAACATAATCATCCGAGCTACGCTCAGGGTTCCCATCCCCTTAACTTAATTCTCCATTCTTTAATTCCCCATGTTTTGGTATTAAACTTTTGTCCATCTACTCCATCCCTCAAACTTAATCCCCCAAACACACTTGACCCACATAAAAGCCTCTCTCCATCTTCTTCTTCCTTCTTCTTTTCCCGCGGCCAACAACGACTTCTCATCACTAGATATAATGTCCATCAGCTAGGTGGGGCCTAAGATATATGATCCATAAAATAAATTTGGTAGAGGCTCACAACGTAAGAACACAATTAAGAAGTTGAGAAAGTACATGAAATACATCCTCCATGGGAAACGGTTTGGACACTTGTTCATCTGAATGGGTTCTTCTCCTCTTCCTTCTCCTTGTGGCATGATGGCATGATATGAACCATAATGATTCTTTGAAATTGTCAATGGCATCCAAGGGTCACATTTCTTTGTACCGCATATGATGTTTTCTAAGTAGCTGCTCCTCCATGTGTGGTGGTGCCTTGCTCGTGGTCGGTAACAGTGGGGAGGAGCATCGCCTGGCCGGGGAGAAGTGTCACCACGGCTAGAGACAACTTGGAAGACAAAAAACCATGAAAACAAAGTTTAATAGAATCTCGCCGGAAATGGTAGGGCGAGTGAGCGGCACAAGTGGCAGGGTGGGCCAAGGGTGGTGCGAGGCGGCTCGGGCCAAGATGCACCTAGCGTATCCCCCAAACCTTTAATCCTTTAATTTTTAGCAGATTTGGGCTAGTGCCAACCCGCATTGTGCCACTGCTTCCCTTGTCGCCACTGATGAACCCAGGTGATGTAATCCTTTTGCACCACCCCTCACAACCTCACCTCTATATCCCCCACCTTCTCCTTCCTTGCTGTTGCCGAGACCTGATTTGGTTGGGAACGAAGTCGCTGGAGCGTGAAGATGTCGTAGGAGCCCCACATGCCAGCCCATGCTAGTTGATGGCGTTAAAATCTACCTCCTTCACTACTGCCATGGCTGAATTCCCAACCGCCCCCCCCCTCGGATCGTCCATGGGCTCCCCGTTGTGGCCTACACACCAGGTGCCAACAAATCCTTGCACTACGGTAGCGTTTCTGTTAGATCCTCCTGCAAATCATACACTGATACGTCTCCAACGTATCTATAATTTTTGATTGTTCCATGCTATTATATTATCTGTTTTGGATGTTTAATGGGCTTTACTAATCACTTTTATATTATTTTTGGGACTAACCTACTAACCCAAGGCCCAGTGCAAATTGTTGTTTTTTGCCTATTTCAGTGTTTCGCAGAAAAGGAATATCAAATGGAATGAAACCTTCGGGAGAGTTATTTTTGGAACAAATGTGATCCAGGGGACTTGGAGTGGACGTCAAGAAAGAAACGAGGGAGCCACGAGGCAGGGAGGCGCGCCCCCCACCCTCGTGGGCCCCTCGCAGCTCCACCGACCTACTTCTTCCTCCTATATATATCCATATACCCCGAAAACATCCAGGAGCACCACGAAACCCTATTTCCACCGCCGCAACCTTCTGTCCCAAGAGATCCCATCTTGGGGCCTTTTCCGGAGCTCCACCGGAGGGGGAATCAATCACAGAGGGCTTCTACATCAACACCATAGCCTCTCCATGATGTGTGAGTAGTTTACCTCAGACCTTCAGGTCCATAGTTATTAGCTAGATGGCTTCTTCTCTCTCTTTGGATCTCAATACAAAGTTCTCCTTTCTTGGGGATCTATTCGATGTAACTCTTTTTGCGGTTTGTTTGTCGAGATCCGATGAATTGCGGGTTTATGATCAAGATTATCTATGAACAATATTTGGTTCTTCTCTGAATTCTTATATGTATGATTTAATTATCTTTGCAAGTCTCGTCGAATTATCAGTTTGGTTTGGCCTACTATATTGATCTTTCTTGCAATGGGAGAAGTGCTTAGCTTTGGGTTCAATCTTGCGGTGTCCTTTCCCAGTCACAGCAGGGGTAGCAAGGCACGTATTGTATTGTTGCCATCGAGGATAAAAATATGGGGTTTATATCATATTGGTTGAGTTTATCTCTCTACATCATGTCATCTTGCTTAATGCGTTACTCTGTTCTTATGAACTTAATACTCTAGATGCATGCTGGATAGCGGTCCTGACGTGATGCCTATATATATGATCATGCCTAGATATTCTTGTAATTATGCACTTTTCTATCAATTGCTCGACAGTAATTTGTTCACCCACCGTAATACTTATGCTATCTTGAGAGAAGCCACTAGTGAAACCTATGTCCCCCAGGTCTATCTTTTATCATACAAGTTTCCAATCTATTTTATTTCGCAATCTTTACTTTCAATCTATATCATAAAAATACCAAAAATATTTATCTTATTATTATTATCTCTATCAGATCTCACTCTCGTAAGTGACCGTGAAGGGATTGACAACCTCTTTATCGCGTTGGTTGTGATGTTCTTATTTGTTTGTGTAGGTACGAGGAACTTGCATGTAGTCTCCTACTGGATTGATACCTTGGTTCTCAAAAACTGAAGGAAATACTTACGCTACTTTACTGCATCACCCTTTCCTCTTCAAGGGAAAACCAACAAGGTGGTCAAGAGGTAGGAAGAAGGATTTCTAGCGCCGCTGCCGGGGATGTTACACTAATCATACACACAAACGTGTACGATCAAGATCAGGGACTCACGGGAAGATATCACAACACAACTCTACAATTAAAACAAGTCATACATGTTGGAAATATGCCCTAGAGGCAATAATAAATTGATTATTATTATATTTCCTTGTTCATGATAATCGTTTATTATCCATGCTATAATTGTATTGATAGGAAACTCAGATACATGTGTGGATACATAGACAACACCATGTCCCTAGTAAGCCTCTAGTTGACTAGCTCGTTGATCAATAGATGGTTACGGTTTCCTGACCATGGACATTGGATGTCATTGATAACGGGATCACATCATTAGGAGAATCATGTGATGGACAAGACCCAATCCTAAGCATAGCACTAGATCGTGTAGTTCATATGCTATAGCTTTTCTAATGTCAAGTATCATTTCCTTAGACCATGAGATTGTGCAACTCCCGGATACCGTAGGAATGCTTTGGGTGTATCAAACGTCACAACGTAACTGGGTGACTATAAAGGTGCATTACAGGTATCTCTGAAAGTGTCTGTTGGGTTGGCACGAATCGAGACTGGGATTTGTCACTCCGTGTAAACGGAGAGGTATCTCTGGGCCCACTCGGTAGGACATCATCATATGCGCAATGTGACCAAGGAGTTGATCACGGGATGATGTGTTGCGGAACGAGTAAAGAGACTTGCCGGTAACGAGATTGAACAAGGTATAAGGATACCGACGATCGAATCTCGGGCAAGTAACATACCGCTAGACAAAGGGAATTGTATACGGGATTGATTAAGTCCTTGACATCGTGGTTCATCCGATGAGATCATCGTGGAACATGTGGGAGCCATCATGGGTATCCAGATCCCGCTGTTGGTTATTGACCAGAGAACGTCTCGGTCATGTCTGCATGTCTCCCGAACCCGTAGGGTCTACACACTTAAGGTTTGATGACGCTAGGGTTATAAAGGAAGTTTGTATGTGGTAACCAAATGTTGTTCGGAGTCCCGGATGAGATCCCGGACGTCACGAGGAGTTCCGGAATGGTCCGGAGGTAAAGATTTATATATGGGAAGTCCTGTTTTGGTCACCGGAAGAGTTTCGGGGTTTATCGGTAACGTACCGGGACCACCGGGAGGGTCCCGGGGGTCCACCAAGTGGGGCCACCAACCCCGGAGGCTTGCGTGGGCTAAGAGTGGTGAGGGACCAGCCCCTTAGTGGGCTGGTGCGCCTCCCACAAGGGCCCATGGCGCCTAAGAGGTGGGAAGGGGGCAAACCCTAAAGGGGATGGGCCTTAGGGCCCATCTAGTGGCGCCTCCTTCCCCTCTCCCCTCTTGGCCGCCCCCTTGCCTCCCCATCTAGGGCTGCCGCCCCCCCTAGGGGTGGGAACCCTAGAGGGGGCGCAGCCCCTCCCCTTCCCCATATAAATAGAGGCCTAGGGCTGCCCCAAAACACACGTGATTTGATCCTATTGGTGCAGCCCTGCATATCTCTCTCTCCCTCCTCTTCTGTGGTGCTTGGCGAAGCCCTGCAGGATTGCCACGCTCCTCCATCACCACCACGCCGTTGTGCTGCTGCTGGATGGAGTCTTCCTCAACCTCTCCCTCTCTCCTTGCTGGATCAAGGCATGGGAGACATCGTCGGGCTGTACGTGTGTTGAACGCGGAGGTGCCATGCGTTCGGCACTTGGTCATCGGTGATTTGAATCACGACGAGTACGACTCCATCAACCCCGTTCACTTGAACGCTTCCGCTTAGCGATCTACAAGGGTATGTAGATGCACTCTCCTTCCCCTCGTTGTTGGTTTCTCCATAGATAGATCTTGGTGATACGTAGGAAAATTTTGAATTTCTGCTACGTTCCCCAACAGTGGCATCATGAGCTAGGTCTATTGCGTAGATTCTATGCACGAGTAGAACACAAAGAAGTTGTGGGCGTTGATTTTGTTCAATATGCTTGCCGTTACTAGTTTTATCTTGATTCGGCGGCATCGTGGGATGAAGCGGCCCGGACCAACCTTACACGTACTCTTACGTGAGACAGGTTCCACCGACAAACATGCACTAGTTGCATAAGGTGGCTAGCGGGTGTCTGTCTCTCCTACTTTAGTCGGATCGGATTCGATGAAAAGGGTCCTTATGAAGGGTAAATAGCAATTGGCATATCACGTTGTGGTTTTGCGTAGGTAAGAAACGTTCTTGCTAGAAACCCATAGCAGCCACGTAAAACATGCAAACAACAATTAGAGGACGTCTAACTTGTTTTTGCAGGGTATGCTATGTGATGTGATATGGCCAAAAGGATGTTGATGAATGATATATGTAATGTATGAGATTGATCATGTTCTTGTAATAGATGATCATGGAGCCCCAAGATGGAGATCAAAGGAGCTACATGATATTGGCCATATCATGTCACTATTTGATTGCATATGATGTTTATCATGTTATGCATCTTGTTTACTTAGTACGACGGTAGTAAATAAGATGATCCCTCATTAAAATTTCAAGAAGTGTTCTCCCCTAACTGTGCACCGTTGCTACAGTTCGTCGCTTCGAAGCATCACGTGTTAATCGGGTGTGATAGATCCTTTCGTTCACATACAACGGGTGTAAGCAAGATTTACACATGCAAAAACACTTAGGGTTAACTTGACGAGCCTAGCATGTGAAGACATGGCCTCGGAACACAGAGACCGAAAGGTCGAGCATGAGTCATATAGAAGATACGATCAACATGAAGATGTTCACCGATGTTGACTAGTCCGTCTCACGTGTTAATCGGACACGGCCTAGCTCACTCGGGTCATGTAATCACTTAGATGACTAGAGGGATGTCTATCTGAGTGGGAGTTCATAAGATGAACTTAATTATCCTGAACATAGTCAAAAGGATTTTGCAAATTATGTCATATTTCACGCTTTAGTTCTACTGTTTAATTATGTTCCTAGAGAAAATTTAGTTGAAAGTTGATAGTAGCAATTATGCGGACTAGGTCCGTAAACTGAGGATTGTCCTCATTGCTTCATAGAAGGCTGATGTCCTTAATGCACCGCTCAGTGTGCTGAACCTCGAACGTTGTCTGTGGATGTTGCGAACATCTGACATACACGTTTTGATAACTACATGATAGTTCAGTTAAACGGTTTAGAGTTGAGGCACCAAAGACGTTTTGAAACGTCACGAAACATATGAGATGTTTTGAGGGCTGAAATTGGAATTTCAGGCTCGTGCCCACGTCAAGAGGTATAAGACCTCCGACGATTTTCTTAACCTGCAAACTAAGGAGAAAAGCTCAATTGTTGAGCTTGTGCTCAGATTGTCTGAGTACAACAATCGCTTGAATCAAGTGGGAGTTGATCTTCCAGATGAGATAGTGATGTTTCTCCGAAGTCATTACCACCAAGCTGCTAGAGCTTCGTGATGAACTATAATATATCAGGGACATATATGATGATCCTTGAGATGTTCGTGATGTTTGACACCACAAAAGTAGAAATCAAGAAGGAGCATCAATTGTTGATGGTTTGTGAAACCGCTAGTTTCAAGAAGGGCAAGGGCAAGAAGGGATACTTCGTGAAACGGCAATTCAGCTGCTGCTCTAGTGAAGAAACCCAAGGTTGAACCCAAACCCGAGACTAAGTGCTTCTGTAATAAGGGGAACAGCCACTGGAGCAGGATTACCCTAGATACTTGGTAGATGAGAAGGCTGTCGATAGAAGTATATAGGATATACATTATGTTAATGTGCACTTTACTAGTACTCCTAGTAGCACCAGGGTATTAGATACCGGTTCGGTTGCTAAGTGTTAGTAACTCGAAATAAAAGCTACGGAATAAACGGAGACTAGCTAAAGGTGAGCTGACGATATGTGTTGGAAGTGTTTCCAATATTGATATGATCAAGCATCGCACGCTCCCTCTACCATCGAGATTGGTGTTTGCGTTGAGCATAGACATGATTGGATTATGCCTATCGCAATACGGTTATTCATTTAAGGAGAATAATGGTTACTCTGTTTATTTGAATAATACCTTCAATGCTCTTACGCCTAAAATGAATGGTTTATTGGATCTCGATCGTAGTGATACACATGTTCATGCCAAAAGATAGTAATGATAGTACCACCTACTTGTGGCACTGCCACGTAAGTCATATCGGTATAAAACGCATGAAGAAGCTCCATGTTGATGGATCTTTGGGCTCACTCGTTTTTGAAAAGTTTGAGACATGCGAACCATGTCTATTGGTGTATATGCATGAAGAAACTCCATGCAAATGGACCGTTTTGTACTCACTTGATTTTGAATCACTTGAGACATGCAAATCATACCACATGGGCAAGATGGCTGAAAGCCTCGGTTTCAGTAAAATGGAACTAGAAAGTAACTTGTTGGAAGTAATACATTTTGATGTGTGCAGTCCAATGAGTGCTGAGGCATGTAGTGGATATCGTTATGTTCTTACTTCACAGATGATTTGAGTAGATGTTGAGTATATTTACTTGATGAATCATGAGTCTGAATTATTGAAAGGTTCAAGTAATTTCAGGGTGAAGTTGAAAGATCGTCGTGACAAGAGGATAAAATATCTATGATATGATCATAGAGATGAATATCTGAATTACGAGTTTGGCACAGTATTAAGACATTGTGGAAATTGTTTCACAACTAATACAGCCTGGAACACCATAGTGTGATGATGTGTCCGAACATCATAACTGCACCCTATTGGATATGATGCATACCATGATGTCTCTTATCAAATTACCACAATAGTTTATGGGTTAGGCATTAGAGACAACCACATTCACTTTAAAAGGGGCACCACGTAATTCCGATGAGGTGACACCGTATGAACTATGGTTTAGAGAAACCTAAGCTGTCATTTCTTAAAAGTTTGGGGCTGCGACGCTTATATGAAAAAGTTTCAGGCTGATAAGCTCGAACCCAAAGCGGATAAATGCATCTTCATAGGACACCCAAAACAGTTGGGTATACCTCCTATCTCAGATCCGAAATCAATAAGGGATTGTTTCTAGAATCGGGTCCTTTCTCGAGGAAAAGTTTCTCTCGAAAGAATTGAGTGGGAGGATGGTGAAGACTTGATGAGGTTATTAAACCGTTACTTCAACTAGTGTATAGCAGGGCACAAAGAGTTGTTCCTGTGGCACCTACACCAATTGAAGTGGAAGCTTATGATATTGATCATGAGACTTCGGATCAAGTCACTCCCAAACCTCGTAGGATGACAAGGATGCGTACTACTTCAGAGTGGTACGTAATCCTGTCTTGAAAGTCATGTTGCTAGACAACAATGAGCCTACAAGCTATGGAGAAGTGATGGTGGGCCCGGATTCCGATAAATGGCTCGAGGCCATAAAATCCGAGAGAGGATCCATGTATGAAAACAAAGTGTAGACTTTGGCAGAACAGCTCGATGGTCGTAAGGCTGTTGAGTGAAGATGGATTTTAAAAGGAAGACGGACAATGATGGTAAATGTCACCATTAAGAAAGCTCGACTTGTCGTTAAGATGTTTTCTGACAAGTTCAAGGAGTTGACTACGGTGAGACTTTCTCACTCGTAGCGATGCTAAGAGTCTGTTGGAATTATATTAGCGATTACTGCATTATTTATGAAATCTTGCAGATAGGATGTCAAAACATTGTTTCCTCGACGATTTTCTTGAGGAAAGGTTGTATGTGATACAACCGGAAGGTTTTGTCAATCCCGAAAGATGCTAATAAGTATGCAAAGCTCCAGCAATCCTTCTGAGGACTGGAGTAAGCATCTCGGAGTTGGAATGTATGCTTTGATGAGATGATCAAAGATTTTGGGTTTATACAAAGTTTATGAGAAACTGGTATTTCCAAAGAAGTGAGTGGGAGCACTATAGAATTTCTGATGAGTATATGTTATGGATCAGAAATGATGTAGAATTTCTGGAAAGCATATAGGGTTATTTGGAAAGTGTTTTTCAATGGAAAGCCTGGATTAAGCTACTTGAACATTGAGCATCAAGATCTATAAGGATAGATCAAAACGCTTAATAGTACTTTCAAATGAGCACATGCCTTGACGTGATCTTGAAGGTGTTCAAGATGGATCAGTCAAAGAAGGAGTTCTTGCCTGAGTTGTAAGGTATGAAGTTAAGACTTAAAGCTCGACCACGGCAGAATAAAGAGAAAGGATGAAGGTCGTCCCCTATGCTTTTAACGTAGGCTCTACAGTATGCTACGCTGTGTACCGCACCTGAAGTGTGCCTTGCCATGAGTCAGTCAAGGGGTACAAGTGTGATCCAAGAATGGATCACAGGACAGCGGTCAAAGTTATCCTTAGTAACTAGTGGACTAAGGAATTTTCTCGATTATGGAGGTGGTAAAAGAGTTCGTCATAAAGGGTTACGTCGATGCAAGCTTAACACCTATCCGGATAGCACTGAGTAGAGATACCGGATGCATATAATGGAGCGACAATTTAGAATTGCTCCAAGTAGAACAGTTATTTGGAATAGCTCCAAATAGAGCGTGGTAGCTATATCTAGGAGATGACATAGAGATTTGTAAAGCACACACGGATCTGAAAGGTTCAGACCCGTTGACTAAAACCTCTCTCACAAGCAACATGATCAAACCTAGAACTCATTGAGTGTTAATCACATAGTGATGTGAGCTAGACTACTGACTCTAGTAAACTCTTGGGTGGTAGTCACATGGTGATGTGACCTGTGAGTGTTAATCACATGGCGATGTGAACTAGATTATTGACTCTAGTGCAAGTGGGAGACTGTTGGAAATATGCCCTAGAGGCAATAATAAATTGATTATTATTATATTTCCTTGTTCATGATAATCGTTTATTATCCATGCTATAATTGTATTGATAGGAAACTCAGATACATGTGTGGATACATAGACAACACCATGTCCCTAGTAAGCCTCTAGTTGACTAGCTCGTTGATCAATAGATGGTTACGGTTTCCTGACCATGGACATTGGATGTCATTGATAACGGGATCACATCATTAGGAGAATGATGTGATGGACAAGACCCAATCCTAAGCATAGCACTAGATCGTGTAGTTCATATGCTATAGCTTTTCTAATGTCAAGTATCATTTCCTTAGACCATGAGATTGTGCAACTCCCGGATACCGTAGGAATGCTTTGGGTGTATCAAACGTCACAACGTAACTGGGTGACTATAAAGGTGCATTACAGGTATCTCTGAAAGTGTCTGTTGGGTTGGCACGAATCGAGACTGGGATTTGTCACTCCGTGTAAACGGAGAGGTATCTCTGGGCCCACTCGGTAGGACATCATCATATGCGCAATGTGACCAAGGAGTTGATCACGGGATGATGTGTTACGGAACGAGTAAAGAGACTTGCCGGTAACGAGATTGAACAAGGTATAAGGATACCGACGATCGAATCTCGGGCAAGTAACATACCGCTAGACAAAGGGAATTGTATACGGGATTGATTAAGTCCTTGACATCGTGGTTCATCCGATGAGATCATCGTGGAACATGTGGGAGCCATCATGGGTATCCAGATCCCGCTGTTGGTTATTGACAGAACGTCTCGGTCATGTCTGCATGTCTCCCGAACCCGTAGGGTCTACACACTTAAGGTTCGATGACGCTAGGGTTATAAAGGAAGTTTGTATGTGGTTACCGAATGTTGTTCGGAGTCCCGGATGAGATCCCGGACGTCACGAGGAGTTCCGGAATGGTCCGGAGGTAAAGATTTATATATGGGAAGTCCTGTTTTGGTCACCGGAAGAGTTTCGGGGTTTATCGGTAACGTACCGGGACCACCGGGAGGGTCCCGGGGGTCCACCAAGTGGGGCCACCAACCCCGGAGGCTTGCGTGGGCTAGAGTGGTGAGGGACCAGCCCCTTAGTGGGCTGGTGCGCCTCCCACAAGGGCCCATGGCGCCTAAGAGGTGGGAAGGGGGCAAACCCTAAAGGGGATGGGCCTTAGGGCCCATCTAGTGGCGCTCCTCCCCCTTGTGGCCGCCACCCTTGATCCCCATCTAGGGCTGCCGCCCCCCTAGGGGTGGGAACCCTAGAGGGGGCGCAGCCCCTTCCCTTCCCTATATAAATAGAGGCCTAGGGCTGCCCCAAAACACACGTGATTCGATCCCTGTTGGTGCAGCCCTGCATATCTCTCTCTCCCTCCTCTTCTGTGGTGCTTGGCGAAGCCCTGCAGGATTGCCACGCTCCTCCATCACCACCACGCCGTTGTGCTGCTGCTGGATGGAGTCTTCCTCAACCTCTCCCTCTCTCCTTGCTGGATCAAGGCGCATGGAGACGTCTCGGGCTGTAACGTGTGTTGAACGCGGAGGTGCCGTCCGTTCGGCACTAGGATCATCGGTGATCTGAATCACGACGAGTACGACTCCATCAACCCCGTTCACTTGAACGCTTCCGCTTAGCGATCTACAAGGGTATGTAGATGCACTCTCCTTCCCCTCGTTGCTAGTCTTCTCCATAGATAGATCTTGGTGATACGTAGGAAAATTTTGAATTTCTGCTACGTTCCCCAACAATACAAGCATCATATTACAAGCCAGGGGCCTCGAGGGCTCGAATACAAGAGCTCGATCATAGACGAGTCAGCAGAAGCAACAATATCTGAGTACAAACATAAGTTAAACAAGTTTGCCTTAAGAAGGCTAGCACAAACTGGGATACATATCGAAAGAGGCGCAGGCCTCCTGCCTGGGATCCTCCTAACTACTCCTGGTCGTCGTCAGCGGGCTGCACGTAGTAGTAGGCACCTCCGGTGTAGTAGGAGTCGCCGTTGACGGTGGCGTCTGGCTCCTGGGATCCAACGCCTGGTCGCAGCAATCGGATATAGAAAGGGGAAAAGAGGGAGCAAAGCAACCGTGAGTACTCATCCAAAGTACTCGCAAGCAAGGAGCTATACTACATATGTATGCATTGGTATCAAATGGATTAAGGGTATCATATGTGGACTGAACTGCAGAATGCCGGAATAAGAGGGGGATAGCTAGTCCTTTCGAAGACTACGCTTCTGGTAACCTCCATCTTGCAGAATGTGAAGAGAGTAGATGGTAAGTTCACCAAGTAACATCGCATAGCATAATCCTAACCGATGATCCTCCCCTCGTCGCCCTGTGAGAGAGCGACCACCGTTGTATCTGGCACTTGGAAGGGTGTGTTTTATTAAGTATCCGGTTCTAGTTGTCATAAGGTCAAGGTACAACTCCGGGTCGTCCTTTTACCGAGGGACACGGCTATTCGAATAGATCAACTTCCCTGCAGGGGTGCACCACATTTCCCAACACGCTCGATCCCCTTTGTCCGAACACACTTTTCTGGGTCATGCCCGGCCTCGGGAGATCAACACGTCGCAGCCCTACCTAGGCACAATAGAGAGGTCAGCACGCCGGTCTAAATCCTATGGCACAAGGGTCTGGGCCCATCGCCCTTTGCACACCTGCACATTGCGAACGCGGCCGGTGAGCAGACCTAGCAACCTCCATTACAAAGGAAGTTGCGTTACGCGGTACAACCCGGCGCGCGCCGCTCAGTCGCTGACGTCACGAAGGCTTCGGCTGATACCACGACGTCGAGTGCCCATAACTGTCCCCGCGTAGATGGTTAGTGCGTATAGGCCAGTGGCCAGACTCAGATCAAATACCAAGATCTCGTTAAACGTGTTAAGTATCCGCGAACGTCGACCAGGGCCAGGCCCACCTCTCTCCTAGGTGGTCACAACCTGCCATGTCGCTCCACCTCAAAGTAACAGTTGGGGGCCATCGGGAACCCAGGCCCACCTCTACCGGGATGGAGCCACATGCCCCTTCAGCCCCCAACTCCGAACAGTATCATAAGTAATGTACAGTATAAAGTATATAGCATATGTCCATGATCACCTCCCGAAGTGATCACGGCCCAGTAGTATAGCATGGCAGACGGACAATAATGTAGGGCCACTGATGGAACACTAGCATCCTATACTAAGCATTAGGATAGCAGGTAAATGTAACAACAGTAGTAGCAAGGACAGGCTATGCATCAGAATAGGATTAACAGAAAGCAGTAACATGCTACACTACTCTAATGCAAGCAGTATAGAGAAGAGTAGGTGATGTCTGGTGATCAAAAGGGGGGCTTGCCTGGTTGCTCTGGCAAGAAGGAGGGGTCATCAACACCGTAGTCGAACTGGGGTTTGTCGGCAGTCTCGAGGTCTACCGGAAAGAAGTAACGGAGGGGGCACACAATAAATAACAAAGCAGTCAAAGCATCACAAAGTGTAACATGGCATTACACGGTGCTAGAGGTGACCTAACATAGTAGTAGGTGCTACTAGCGAACGGGGAAAACATCTGGGAAAGTATTCCCGGTGTTTGACGTTTTCGGACAAACGAATCGAAGGGGTATTGTTGCATGTTCGCTATGCTAGGGATGTGTGGCGGACGAACGGACTGCGTATTCGGATTCGTCTCGTCGTTCTGAGCAACTTTCATATATAAAACTTTTTCATTCAAGATAAGGTTTATTTTATATTAATTTTTGAAGTTTTATTAATATTCTGCAATTTCTGGAATTCTTTTTAATTCGAAAATATTAAATACAGAACTTCTATGGGTACACGTAAGTGTACCCAGGAGTGTGTGGATGTCTATGGTAGGTGGGACCTGTTGACTGCTGAGTCAACAGTCAACAGTCCTAGTTGACTGGTCAAAGAGGGCCAGTGGGGCCCAGGTGTCATACCTACAGTTTTAACACATTCTGTAAAAAAAGATATTTAGAGGTGGGGTCTACCTGTCATTGGGTCACTTTATTTTAACAGATTGATTTAATTAGTTTTAGTAGTGGTGGGTCTCGGTGGTTAGCAGCAGATTAGTGGGGAAGGGGGGATTAGGCCCTAAACTAATCGGGCTCGGTGGTGGCTCTTGCCAGCCACGGCTGGACTTGGCCAGCGCCGCCGCCGGCGAGCGAGCAGGGCAGGCGGCATGGAGGCCTGGGCGGGCGCGCCGGACGGAGTCGGGGCGGCCGGCGCGCGGCAGCGGGGCCATAGCAGAGATGGCAGCACGCGGAGCAGCAGTAGCGGCGGCGGCAGAGGCGAAGGTAGCAGGCGACGCAGCTCAGCAGGAGGGACGCGGAAGCGGGCGAGCAGCTCCGGGGGGGGGGGGGGGGGGGGGGGGGGGGGGGGGGGGGGGGGGGGGGGGGGGGGGGGGGGGGGGGGGGGGTGCCCTAGACGCGACCAGGGCGAGCGGCGACCAGCGCAAGGCACGGGCTGTGGCGAGGCGCAGATGGGCAAGCGCGTGCGGAGCGGTGGCGGCAGGTGGCGGTAGCGAGGCCACGGACGGGCACGCGGGCAGGGGACAGTCGGGCGCGTGAGCGCGTGCGTGCGGAGCGGGGAGGGGAGAGGCATGGTGACCGGGGCGCCGGCGACGGTTGCGGTGAGCGTGTGGACAGAGAGGGGGAGGCATGCTCACAGGGGCCGGTCGGGCAGGGCAGCGGGCTCTGGGTGGTCCGACGATGAGGCGAGGCGGAGATGAGGAGGGCGACGTGAGGCGGCGGCCGGCTGGAGGGGAAGTTGCGGGCGCACGGGACCTCCAGGGCCGGCGGGTGGGGGGGAGAGGGGGTGGGGGCGGTTCGCCCCGTCTCGATCCAGATCGGGAGGAGGGGAACGAGGGGGGAAAGTGGGGGTCGTGGGGAACGGGTTAGGTCGCGGTGGTGGCAGCGGGGCCTTAGTAGGCCAGGCGAGCGGGGTGGCCGGCTGGGCCGGCCAACTGATTAGCTGGGTTGGGGCCCAGCGGGGAGGGGGGTATTCTTTTTTTTGTATTTAGCTCCAGCTAACAAATGAATTTTATTGAATACAAAATTTGGCACATAAATATTGGTTCATATAATGGAGCTGCACACAAAGTTTCAAGGGATAATTAGATTTATGCCCCTAGTTGTGTCCCACTCGTCTGTTTTACCCCTAATTCCCAAAAGTCACCGGTTCTGTCGAAATCACTTTGCTCCTCTTATGCTTTTGCCCTTTGACCATTTGACCGTCAGTTTGAAAACTTCATAACTAATTCATACCAAATTAGAAAAATGCAAATAAGATACCAAAATGTTCAAAAAAACATCACCGATATGTCAGTGTCATTTGCATCCATGAAAAAGTGTTGGAAAGTGCCCATATGAGTTTTAAATCTTATGCTACCACCATGAATAGTAAAATCTAAAAAAGTTCAAAAAAATTCAAAAATAATTTGGTGGCAAAGAATGACAAATGTTTTAAGTGTCTGCCAAGTTTCATCAGGGAATAACATTCGTGGGTGCCGCGGCAAAAAAAACAATCAGCACTCCAAAATAGATTTTTTTCGGCCACGACTTCCACGAATGTCGTTCCCTAATGAAACTTGGCAAGCACTAGAACACTTGTCGTTCTTTGCCACCATATTTTTTTGAATTTTTTGAATTTTTTTAGAGTTTACTATTCATGGTGGTATCAAAAGAGCTAAAACTCGGATGTGCACTTTCCAACACTTTTTTCATGAATGCAAATGACACTGACATATAGGTGATGTTTTTCTGAACATTTTGGTATCTTATTTGCATTTTTTTTGATTTTGTATGAATTAGTTATGAAGTTTTCAAACTGACGGTCAAACGGTCAAAGGGCAAAAGCATAAGAGGATCAAAGTGACTTGGACAGAACCGGTGACTTTTGGGAATTAGGGGTAAAACAGACGAGTGGGACACAACTAGGGGCATAAATCTAATTATCCCAAGTTTCAAATCGTTTTGGAAAGGATAAATATTTGTTTATCTTTAAAAAGTTATTTCAAATGTTGTTTGGTCCTGCTTAATTATCGTAGAGGCTTATAAACATTCCCCATAATGTTGGTTGACGATTTTTAATTAGTTAGTGATTATTTACAACCGTTGGAACATTTTTAATCTACTGATTTAATAAATTATAATCTGACCTGTTATTTGAATTTGAATTTAAACCTAGTTTTAAGCAATTGAGGTTTAGCAAATTTTTAAATACGATGACCTGGCACCATTAGTGTGTGGTTACTGTAGCTTGATTATCCGGGCGTCACAATTCTCCTCCACTACAAGAAATCTCGTCCCGAGATTTAAGAGGGGAGTAAGGGAAAGATGTGGCTACGAAATTATATCGAGTCTTCTCGGTCTTGGTTGTTCTTCATGGAGAGGTCGATCCTTTACATCGACGCCTTCATTCCTCTGCTTCAGGTCATCATGAGGAAGTCATCATCCTTTTCTTCGGGAACTCCAACGTACTTACGAATAGGTAAGGGGAAGCTCGGCTACGACAGCATGCTTACGAGGGAAACAATCTGGAGTTAACCATGAATGAGCATAAGATTATCTCTCGAGTTGAACATATAAAATACATCGAGAGTACAATACGAAGGTACAATGAGAGGGTCCAAGCGGATAGATAGCCGCTCAAAGTCTGAACCAGAGTGAGAAAGGGGTTCAGGGCGGCGAGAGTAAGCATTGCGTCTGGTACCAGAATAGAGCAGTAGGAAGGTGGCTCGCGAATTACCTACGAAGCCAAGCACAAGGGATAACTTTGAAGCAGGGATGTACAGGAGAGTCAGGTTTCGATCCTGTGGAACTGTGGGTTATGGGCCCACCATGTGGGTTAAAAGTAGGAAGAGTGGTGACGTCTTGCACGATCATGTAAGCAAGGCATGTCAGAAGATAGCCTGTTAGTTATGTCGGTAACAACCTCGGTACCAAGGGCGAGGGACGAAGAGAACCTTCTTCCTGCTCGTTGAAATGAGGCGGACCAATAGGCAAAGTTCTCATCCATCGGTGGCTACCAGAATGTCATCAACAATAGTAACAAGGTCTTGCTGACAGAATTATACACCGAGGTGTTTACATAAGCAGGAGAATATTACTGCTTAGGTCATATAGATCACAAGAAACGTTAAACCAACCAATGGAAAGGAAAATATGATTATCAGATTAAACAAAACAATGGAAAGGAAAATGTGTTTAAAAACATATTTCAAGGGTATATTCTTTGTGAGGACAAGCGGAGCATGATATCCATGGCAGGATATAATGTAGAAAAGCACTTAAGTAAGGGGGGAGGAAGCTCATGATATTACCCATACAACGATGTTTGGATAATTGAGCAGGAAACATTTAGCATTAGCTTCAATGTTCTTGTTGAAAATCGGAATACCATAGACATGCTTCGAGATAGCATTGACATGGTCTTCAAGCGAAGGTCGAACTTGGATACACAAAGGATTCATCAGGAAAAACATATAGAATAAGTCTTACGATTTCCTCATGGAAGAATGGTTAACCTTGCTAAATAGGAAACTATAACAATAGGTTCTCCGGCCAGGTGTGCTAGGCATTACATCACCTTACCGGGTCATATAAGGACCAATGTTATGACTCTTGGAAAAATATTGCAACCATCATATCTGACCGAGTTTTAGATTTGATTGGTGTCATGATACCTCAGACTCAGGATGCCTGAGAAGAAAAGGTGCAACACAATTTGACGAGATGACATTGCGAGATTCACAGAAATGATCTATGGAAATGAGATCTGAAACAAGAGTTCATCAGTAAACCAAGGAGAGGATGAGGAGGTGGCTGATAGGCTCAGCAACAAATCATCGACATTTCCAAAGGATGGATTTCCACAATTATGTGAACAAGGAAATATCATTTGTCGGACCAAATGATATAATGATGTATGCTCGAGGGAAACATGCACAACTGAACAATGATAGAAGGGTGCACCCAGGAATCTGGACTAGGTAGCACGATCAATGTTCGAATGATGATTCAATAAGCAATAGACTCAGAATGAAACTATAGACCAATAACTTCAAAGCAATAGGGTTGCTAGAAGTTTAGAATTTACACATCACAGACCTTTTGTCGGTATTCCGGTTAGAAACAACACGGAGACCAAGAAATGAACGCAAAAGGTGAGAGATATTACTATATCAAGAATTCTCAAGAGGTGGTAAAATTATCACGACATTCTTGACATAAAAGGTGGTAATATTCCAAGGTAAAGAAGACCAAATGCAGGATAGCAAGGATCTCAAGGTATAACAGAAAACACGAATACGTTTGTGTTGAGCGGAAGGCAATAAAGTGGTCGGTGAAACACAAACCATTGAGGGGCGAGGATGGTATTTCTCATCAAGAATTCGATATATATCTTGGAAGAGCTCAGGATGTTGATGATGACCACGACACATTTGTCGAGAGGTTTCATGAAGATGTAATTCGGTCGGCGATGACATCAAGTCAAATGATGATGCAGCGAAAGGTTATGGGAACCAAGGGTACGCCACAAACTCGAAATCAAGTTTGTTGTTCCAGTAGAAATGATATGACAAGGAAGATCGACGTAAGATTAGGTCATCTTTGAAAATTTTGCTCCGAGAAGAAGGACCAAGTAGCACAGTTAAAATTTAGCATGATAATGATATAGCCAACCGGGCTAGGAATGACTTGAAGGATTATTAACTCGTAAGCAATGAAAATTACTTATGGTTATTGAATCGGAGTACAGACTCGATTCACTATCGGTGTCCTTGAGTGTCTAACAACTCAGAACCCGGGGAAAATTTTGGAATCAGTGAGAAATGATACTTGAAGAAGAACTCATAAGAAGTTATGCAGTTCCGTGATAATCTCGAGCTACCAGGGGGGTAATACTCGACGACAAATCAAAGTAGAGGTTGGACTGGGGTATTACTCTGCAGAAGAGAAGTGCTTAAACTTGCACGAGAAATGGTAGTTAAAGGAGAACGTGGTCGGATTGCAAAAGGCCAGATCCCAGATATAAGATGACTTATACCAAGGGAATAATTAATTTAAGAGAAGCTTTAATGATAAGATCTACATCGTGTCCATGGGCATGAACACAAAGTTCAAGGTCGACTCCCACTTCTCCAATGCATAACCTTTCATTCACTTCTCACTTTCGAGGAAGTTGTAGTGTTGAAATTTTATCTGGCAAAATACCAGAAGTGTATGGCTCGTAAAAACTTTCGAGTTCACACATATTAAGGAAGGCATAGGTTCAACCCATCAGGGTATCATGGAAACATATACCACAAGCTTCAATAGTAAATACCACCAGCTCGAAAACAGAGCATGGTTGAGAAAACAGAGGGTACAATTTACCAAAGGCTTTATATATCCGTGGAAAGGCTCACAAGGTTATTTGAATATGAAGGACACTGTCGGATAATAATCCAACAAAGGACTTGACGGTCCACAAAGGATCTGATGTGAGTATTGGTACTCAACCAGAAAAGGAAAGAATGCAAATGCATCAGGTTATAGAATCATCTGAATAATTCGAAGCATAAATGCAAAGGAATTATGAATCCAAATTGAAGGATCAGAAGTAGACGCTCCGATCAAGGATGGATAGGTTGAATAGTCTTAGGGGTACAATCAAGGGCAATTTGATTGGTCGAGATCCAGCTCATGTTTAAAATGACGTCTGAGCCGGAAGGACGAAATGCAGGATCTGATTTAAGGATTTCGAGCATTCGCAACATATTGATTCAACATACTCCAACTGATAATGACTAAGGACGCCAATAAGATTACCAGACTTATGAGGTTAATCATAATGCAAGCAAGCAAGAATTTCAAGAGCAATAGGTGGTTGAGGATTTTCGGAGATCGAATGGTATTTCAAAGACTTTTGTGAAATACAAGAATCAACTGGGGATGAGCGGATACTCGATAAGTGCCAGAAATTATCCGTAGGGGTATTCAGGTGGCAAAGAACTGCAAGGCAGTAGGCACAAAGTATTCTCGGAACAATAGACAGAATTTCCAAGATATCTTGTAATAACAAGATCAATGGGATTGAAAATGGCAATTGTAGGTAGTTATCCATAAGGATATAACAGTGGTAGGGAACTTGCAAAGGCGGTGGGCACAAGTGTCTCGAGAGAACATCAAAGATTATCTTCGGAATCTTCTGGTGCAGCAGGCGATCAGCTATAATAAGGGAAACTCCGGGTGGATGTGATCACGAGACCCTAATGTTAGATTTAGTAAAACCATTTTAACTCGAATAGAAGAGAGATCAGAGTCCCAGAGTATAGACGAGGAATAAAAGATCCTAATACCACCCAATGGCGACGTGGGCCCATGGGCCGCACAGCCATGTTAGTAAAATAGTTTTCATCGACTAGACTCAACTTCGGCCAAGGAGTGTGGAAGGGAGATTCCTACAGGCAGTCGGCTCTGATACCAACTTGTGACGCCCCTGATTTTGACCGTACACTAATCATACATGCAAACGTGTACGATCAAGATCAGGGACTCACGGGAAGATATCACAACACAACTCTACAATTAAAACAAGTCATACAAGCATCATATTACAAGCCAGGGGCCTCGAGGGCTCGAATACAAGAGCTCGATCATAGACGAGTCAGCGGAAGCAACAATATCTGAGTACAGACATAAGTTAAACAAGTTTGCCTTAAGAAGGCTAGCACAAACTGGGATACAGATCGAAAGAGGCGCATGCCTCCTGCCTGGGATCCTCCTAACTACTCTTGGTCGTCGTCAGCGGGTTGCACGTAGTAGTAGGCACCTCCGGTGTAGTAGGAGTCGTCGTCGACGGTGGTGTCTGGCTCCTGGGCTCCAACGTCTGGTCGCAGCAATCGGGTATAGAAAGGGGAAAAGAGGGAGCAAAGCAACCGTGAGTACTCATCCAAAGTACTCGCAAGCAAGGAGCTATACTACATATGTATGCATTGGTATCAAATGGATTAAGGGTATCATATGTGGACTGAACTGCAGAATGCCGGAATAAGAGGGGGATAGCTAGTCCTTTCAAAGACTACGCTTCTGGTAACCTCCATCTTGCAGAATGTGAAGAGAGTAGATGGTAAGTTCACCAAGTAACATCGCATAGCATAATCCTAACCGATGATCCTCCCCTCGTTGCCCTGTGAGAGAGCGACCACCGGTTGTATCTGGCACTTGGAAGGGTGTGTTTTATTAAATAGCCAGTTCTAGTTGTCATAAGGTCAAGGTACAACTCCGGGTCGTCCTTTTACCGAGGAACACGGCTATTCAAATAGATCAACTTCCCTGCAGGGGTGCACCACATTTCCCAACACGCTCGATCCCCTTTGTCCGGACACACTTTTCTGGGTCATGCCCGGCCTCGGGAGATCAACACGTCGCAGCCCTACCTAGGCACAATAGAGAGGTCAGCACGCCGGTCTAAATCCTATGGCTATGCATCAGAATAGTATTAACGGAAAGCAGTAACATGCTACACTACTCTAATGCAAGCAGTATAGAGAAGAGTAGGCGATATCTGGTGATCAAAAGGGGGGCTTGCCTGGTTGCTCTGGCAAGAAGGAGGGGTCATCAACATCGTAGCCGAACTGGGGTTCGCCGGCAGTCCCGAGGTCTATCGGAAAGAAGTAAAGGAGGGGGAACACAATAAATAACAAAGCAGTCAAAGCATCACAAAGTGTAACATGGCATTACGTGGTGCTAGAGGTGACCTAACGTAGTAGTAGGTGCTACTGGCGAAGGGGGAAAACATCCGGGAAAGTATTCCTGGTGTTTGACGTTTTCGGACAGACGAATCAGAGGGGTATTGTTGCACGTTCGCTATGCTAGGGATGTGTGGCGGACGAACGGACTGCGTATTCGGATTCGTCTCATTGTTCTGAGCAACTTTCATATATAAAACTTTTTCATTCAAGATAAGGTTTATTTTAAATTAATTTTTGAAGTTTTATTAATGTTCTGCAATTTATGGAATTCTTTTTAATTCGAAAATATTAAATACAGAACTGCTATGGGTACACGTAAGTGTACCCAGGAGTGTGTGGATGTCTATGACAGGTGGGACCTGTTGACTGCTGAGTCAACAGTCCTAGTTGACTGGTCAAAGAGGGCCAGTGGGGCCCAGGTGTCATACCTACAGTTTTAACACATTCTTTAAAAAAAAGATATTTAGAGGTGGGGTCTACCTGTCATTGGGTCACTTTATTTTTAACAGATTGATTTAATTAGTTTTAGTAGTGGTGGGTCTCGGTGGTCAGCAGCAGATTAGTGGGGAAGGGGGGATTAGGCCCTAAACTAATCGGGCTCGGTGGTGGCTCTTGCCAGCCGCGGCTGGACTTGGCCAGCGCCGCCGCCGGCGAGCGAGCAGGGCAGGCGGCATGGAGGCCTGGGGCGGGCGCGCCGGACGGAGCCGAGGCGGCCGACGCGCGGCAGCGGGGCCATAGCAGAGACGGCAGCACGCGGAGCAGCAGTAGCGGCGGCGGCAGAGGCGAAGGTAGCAGGCGGCGCAGCGCAGCAGGGGGGCGCGGAAGCGGGTGAGTAGCTGCGGGGGGGAGGCGCCCTGGACGCGACCTAGGCGAGCGGCGACCAGCGCAAGGCACGGGCCGCGGCAAGGCGCAGGTGGGCAAGCGCGTGCGGAGCGGTGGCAGCAAGTGGCGGTAGCGAGGCCACAGACGGGCACGCGGGCAGGGGAAAGTCGGGCGCGTGAGCGCGTGCGTGCGGAGCGGGGAGTGGCGTGGTGACCGCGGCGCCGGCGACGGTTGCAGTTAGCGTGTGGACACAGAGGGGGAGGCGTGCTCACATGGGCCGGTCCGGCAGGTCAGCGGGCTCGGGGTGGTCCGACGATGAGGTGAGGCGAAGATGAGGAGGGCGACGTGAGGCGGCGGCCGGCTGGAGGTGAAGTTGCAGGCGCACGGGACCTCCATGGCCGGCGGGTCGGGGGGGAGATGGGGTCGGGGCGGTTCGCCCCGTCTCGATCCAGATCGGGAGGAGGGGAACGAGGGGGGAAAGTGGGGGTCGTGAGGAACGGGTTAGGTCGCGGTGGTGGCAGTGGGGCCTTAGTAGGGCAGGCGAGCGGGGTGGCCGGCTGGGCCGGCCAACTGATTAGCTGGGTTGGGGCCCAACGGTGAGGGGGGTATTCTTTTTTTTTTGTATTTAGCTCCAGCTAACAAATGAATTTTATTGAATACAAAATTTGGCACATAAATATTGGTTCATATAATGGAGTTGCACACAAAGTTTCAAATCATTTTGGAAAGGATAAATATTTGTTTATCTTTAAAAAGTAAATTCAAATGTTGTTTGCTCCTGCTTAATTATCGTAGAGGCATATAAACATTCCCCATAATGTTGGTTGACAATTTTTAATTAGTTAGTGATTATTTACAACCGTTGGAACATTTTTAATCTACTGATTTAATAAATTATAATCTGACCTATTATTTGAATTTGAATTTAAACTTAGCTTTAAGCAATTGAGGGTTAGCAAATTTTTAAATACGATGACCTGGCACCATTAGTGTGTGGTTACTGTAGCTTGATTATTCGGGCATCACAAAACTCTTATCCCTCGCATTACATTATTTTTTATTTGTCTCTCGTTTTCCTCTCCCCCACTTCACTCTTGCCGTTTTATTCGCCCTCTTTTTTCGTTCCCCTTCTATTTTCTAGTTCGTCTCTTTTCGCTTGCTTCTTGTGTTCTTGTGTGTTGGATTGTTTGTCACGATGGCTCAAGATAATACTAAATTGTGTGACTTTTGTAATACCAACAATAATGATTTTATTAGCACTCCGATTACTCCTCTTACCGATGATGAATCTTGTGAAATTAATACTGCTTTGCTGAATCTTGTCATGAAAGATCCGTTTTCCGGCCTTCCTAGTGAAGATGCCGCTACCCATCTAAACAGCTTTGTTGATTTGTGTGATATGCAAAAGAAGAAAGATGTGGATAATGATATTGTTAAATTGAAGCTATTCCCATTTTCTCTTAGAGATCGTGCCAAAACTTGGTTTTCGTCTTTGCCTAAAAATAGTATCGATTCATGGAATAAGTGCAAATATGCTTTTATCTCTAAGTATTTTCCTCCCGCTAAGATCATCTCTCTTAGAAACGATATTATGAATTTTAAGCAACTTGATCATGAACATGTTGCACATGCTTGGGACAGGATGAAATTAATGATACGTAATCGCCCTACACATGGTTTGAATCTTTGGATGATTATACAAAAAAAATTATGCCGGATTGAATTTTGCTTCTAGAAATATTTTAGATTCGGCCGCGGGAGGCACTTTTATGAAAGTGACTTTAGGAGAAGCTACTAAACTCCTAGATAATATTATGGTTAATTATTCTCAATGGCACACTAAAAGATCTACTAGTAAAAAGGTGCATGCAATAGAAGAAATCAATGTTTTGAGTGGAAAGATGGATGAACTTATGAAATTGTTTGCTAATAAGAGTGTTTCTTCTGATCCTAATGATATGCCTTTGTCTACTTTGATTGAGAATAATAATGAATCTATGGATGTGAATTTTGTTGGTAGGAACAATTTTGGTAATAACGCATATAGAGGTAATTTTAACCCTAGGCCGCTTCCTAGTAATTCCTCTAATAATTATGGTAATTCCTACAACAATTCTTATGAAAATTATAATAATATGCCCTCTGATTTTGAATCTAATATTAAATAATTTATGAGTTCGCAAAAGAGTTTCAATGCTTTGATTGAAGAAAAACTGTCTAAGATTGATGAGTTGGCTAGGAACGTGGATAGAATTTCTCTTGATGTTGATTTTTTGAAACTTAGATCTATTCCACATAAGCATGATATCAATGAGTCTCTCAAAGCTATGAGAATTTCCATTGATTAGTGCAAAGTGAAAACCGCTAGGATGCGTGCTGAAAAAGATTGCCTTGTGAAAGCGTGTTCTTCTAGTTTTCATGATAATAAGGATGAAGATCTAAAAGTGATTGATGTGGACCCTATTAAATCTTTGTTTTGCAATATGAATCTTATAACGATGGGACTGGAGATGATTCAACTTTAGTTAAAAGGCGTCCCAATGATTCGGAGTTTTTAGATCTTAATGCTAAAATTGGTAAAAGTGGGATTGGAGAGGTCAAAACTTTATATAGCAATGAACCCACTACTTCGGATTTCAAGAAATTTAATTATGATAATTGTTCTTTAATAGATTGTATTTCCTTGTTGCAATCCGTGCTAAATTCTCTGCATGCTTATAATCAAAATAAAGCTTTTACTAAACATATCGTTGATGCTTTAATGCAATCTTATGAAGAAAAGCTTGAATTGGAAGTTTCTCTCCCTAGAAAACTTTATGATGAGTGGGAACCCACTATTAAAATTAAAATTAAAGATCATGAATGCTATGCTTTATGTGATTTGGGTGCTAGCGTTTCCACGATTCCAAAAACTTTGCGTGATGTGTTAGGTTTCCGTGAATTTGATGATTGTTCTTTAAATTTGCACCTCGCAGATTCCACTATTAAGAAACCTATGGGAAGAATTAATGATGTTATTATTGTTGCAAATAGGAATTATTTGCCCGTAGATTTCATTGTTCTTGATATATATTGCAATCCTACATGTCCTATTATTCTTGGTAGGCCTTTCCTTAGAACGATTGGTACAACTATTGATATGAAAGAAGGGAATATTAGATTCCAATTTCCATTAAGGAAAGGCATGGAATACTTTCCTAGAAAGAAAAATAAATTACCTTATGAATCTATTATGAGAGCCACTTATGGATTGCATACCAAAGATGATAATACTTAGATCTATTCTTGCTTTTATGCCTAGCTAGGGGCGTTAAACGATAGCGCTTGTTGGGAGGCAACCCAATTTTATTTTTGTTCCTTGCTTTTTGGTTCTGTTTAGTAATAAATAATTCATCTAGCCTCTGTTTAGATGTGTTTTTATGCTTTTAATTACTGTTTGTGCCAAGTAAAACCTTTGGAAAGACTTGGGGAAAGTTTACCAATCTTGCTGTAAAAAACAGAAACTTTAGCGCTCACGAGATTTGCTGCCCTTTTTTTTACTGGGAGTGCGATTAGGTTGATTCTTTTTGCAGATGATTAATAGATAAATTCCTCACGTCCAGAAATTTATTTTATAATTTTTGGGGTTACAGGAGTATTTGAAACCTACAGATTACTACAGATTGTTCTGTTTTTGACATATTCTGTTTTTCGCGTGTTGTTTGCTTATTTTGATAAATCTATGGCTAGTATCGGAGGTTATGAACCATAGAGAAGTTGGAATACAGTAGGTTTAACACCAAAATAAACAAATAATGAGTTCATTACAGTACCTTAAGTGGTGGTTTGTTTTCTTATACTAACGGAGCTCATGAGATTTTCTGTTTAAGTTTTGTGTTGTGAAGTTTTCAAGTTTTGGGTAAACATTTGATGGATTATCGAATAAGGAGGGGCAAGAGTCTAAGCTTGGGGATGAACAAGACACCCCAAGGTAAAATTCAAGGACAACCAAAAGCCTAAGCTTGGGGATGCCCCGGAAGGCATCCCCTCTTTCGTCTTCTTCTATCGGTAACTTTACTTGAGGCTATATTTTTATTCACCACATGATATGTGTTTTGCTTGGAGCGTCTTTTATGATTTGAGTCTTTGCTTTTTAGTTTACCACAATCATCCTTGCTGTACACACCTTTTGGGAGAGACACACATGAATTGGAATTTATTAGAATACTCTATGTGCTTCACTTATATCTTTTGAGCTAGATAATTTTGCACTAGTGCTTCACTTATATCTTTTAGAGCACGGTGGTGGTTTTATTTTATAGAAATTATCGATCTCTCATGCTTCGCTTATATTATTTTGAGAGTCTTTTAGAATAGCATGGTAGTTAGCTTTGGTTAAGAATTAGTCCTAATATGATAGGCATCCAAGATGGGTATAATAAAAACTATCATAAAAAGTGCATTGAATACTATAAGAAGTTTGATACTTGATAATTGTTTTGAGATATGGAGATGGTGATATTAGAGTCATGCTAGTTGAGTAGTTGTGAATTTGAGAAATACTTGTGTTGAAGTTTGTGATTCCCGTAGCATGCACGTATGATGAACCGTTATGTGATGAAGTCGGAGCATGATTTATTTATTGATTGTCTTCCTTATGAGTGGCGGCCAGGGACGAGCGATGGTCTTTTCCTACCAATCTATCCCCATAGGAGCATGCGCGTAGTACTTTATTTTGATAACTAATAAATTTTTGCAATAAGTATGTGAGTTCTTTATGACTAATATTGAGTCCATGGATTATACACACTCTCACCCTTCCATCATTGCTAGCCTCTCTAGTACCACGCAACTTTCGCCAGTACCTTAAACTCACCATACCTTCCTCCAAACAGCAACCATACCTACCTATTATGGCATTCCCATAGCCATTCCGAGATATATTGCCATGCAACTTTTCACTGTTCCGTTATTATGACACGCTTCATCATTGTCATATTGCTTTGCATGATCATGTAGTTGACATCGTATTTGTGGCAAAGCCACCGTTCATATTTTTTTCATACATGTCACTCTTGATTCATTGCATATCCCGATACACTGCCGGAGGCATTCACATAGAGTCATATTTTGTTCTAAGTATTGAGTTGTAAGTAAATAAAAGTGTGATGATCATCATTATTAGAGCATTGTCCCAAGTGAGGAAAGGATGATGGAGACTATGATTCCCCCACCAGACTCTGGACGAAAATAAAAAAAGAGGCCATAAAAAGGAAGAAGAAGGCCCAAATAAAAAATGAAAAAAATGAAAAAAAGAGAGAAGGGACAATGTTACTATCATTTTTCCACACTTGTGCTTCAAAGTAGCACCATGATCTTCATGATAGAGAGTCTCCTATGTTGTCACCTTCATATACTAGTGGGAATTTTACATTATAGAACTTGGCTTGTATATTCCAATGATAAGCTTCCTCAAAATGCCCTAGGTCTTCGTGAGCAAGCGAGTTGGATGCACACCCACTTAGTTTCTTTTGTTGAGCTTTCATACACTTATAGCTCTAGTGCATCCATTGCATGGCAATCCCTACTCACTCACATTGATATCTATTGATGGGCATCTCCATAGCCCATTGATACGTCTAGTTGATGTGAGACTATCTTCTCCTTTTTTGTCTTCTCCACAACCACCATTCTATTCCACCTATAGTGCTATGTCCATGGCTCACGCTCATGTATTGCGTGAAGATTGAAAAAGTTTGAGAACACCAAAAGTATGAAACAATTGCTTGGCTTGTCATCGGGGTTGTGCATGATTAAATACTTTGTGTGATGAAGATAGAGCATAGGCAGACTATATGATTTTGTAGGGATAACTTTCTTTGCCATTTATTTTGAGAAGACATGATTGCTTTGTTATTATGCTTGAAGTATTACTATTTTTATGGCAATATTAAACTTTTGTCTTGAATCTTTCGGATCTAAACATTCATGCCACAATAAAGAAAATTACATTGAGAAATATGCTAGGTAGAATTCCACATCAAAAATTCTGTTTTTATCATTTACCTATTCGAAGACGAGGAGGAATTAAGCTTGGGGATGCTTGACACGTCTCCAACGTATCTATAATTTTTGATTGTCCCATGCTATTATATTATCTGTTTTTGGATGTTTAATGGGCTTTACTAAGAACTTTTATATTATTTTTGGGACTAACCTACTAACCCGAGGCCCAGTGCAAATTGCTGTTTTTGCCTATTTCAATGTTTCGCAGAAAAGGAATATCAAACGGAATGAAACCTTTGGGAGAGTTATTTTTGGAACAAACGTGATCCAGGGGACTTGGAGTGGACGTCAAGAAAGAAACGAGGGAGCCACGAGGCAGGGAGGCGCGCCCCCCACCCTCGTGGGCCCCTCGCAGCTCCACCGACCTACTTCTTCCTCCTATATATATCCATATACCCCGAAAACATCCAGGAGCACCACGAAACCCTATTTCCACCGCTGCAACCTTCTGTACCCAAGAGATCCCATCTTGGTACCTTTTCTGGAGCTCCACCGGAGGGGGAATCAATCACGGAGGGCTTCTACATCAACACCATAGCCTCTCCGATGATGTGTGAGTAGTTTACCTCAGACCTTCGGGTCCATAGTTATTAGCTAGATGGCTTGTTCTCTCTCTTTGGATCTCAATACAAAGTTCTCCTCGATCTTCTTGGAGATCTATTCGATGTAACTCTTTTTGTGGTGTGTTTGTCGAGATCCGGTGAATTGCGGGTTTATGATCAAGATTATCTATGAACAATATTTGGTTCTTCTCTAAATTCTTATATGTATGATTTAATTATCTTTGCAAGTCTCTTTGAATTATCAGTTTGGTTTGGCCTACTGGATTGATCTTTCTTGCAATGGGAGAAGTGCTTAGCTTTGGGTTCAATCTTGCGGTGTCCTTTCCTAGTGACAGCAGGGGCAGCAAGGCACGTATTGTATTGTTGCCATCGAGCATAAAAAGATGGGGTTTATATCATATTGCTTGAGTTTATCCCTCTACATCATGTCATCTTGCTTAATGTGTTACTCTGTTCTTATGAACTTAATACTCTAGATGCATGCTGGATAGCGGTCGATGTGTGGAGTAATAGTAGTAGAGCAGAATCGTTTCGGTCTACTTGTCGCGGACGTGATGCCTATATACATGATCATGCCTAGATATTCTCATAATTATGCACTTTTTTATCAATTGCTCGACAGTAATTTGTTCACCCACTGTAATACTTATGCTATCTTGAGAGAAGCCACTAGTGAAACCTATGGCCCCCAGGTCTATCTTTTATCATATAAGTTTCCAATCTATTTTATTTCGCAATCTTTACTTTCAATCTATATCATCAAAATACGAAAAATATTTATCATATTATTATTATCTCTATCAGATCTCACTATCGTAAGTGACTGTGAAGGGATTGACAACCCCTTTATCGCTTTGGTTGCGAGGTTCTTATTTGTTTGTGTAGGTACGAGGGACTTGCGTGTAGTCTCCTACTGGATTGATACCTTGGTTCTCAAAAACTGAGGGGAAATACCTACGCTACTTTACTGCATCACCCTTTCCTCTTCAAGGGAAAACCAACACAGTGCTCAAGAGGTAGCATACACCACGACGAGATAACGGACGGTGAGCCTCCCCTAATTCGGTGAGACCACCCATGTTGCTTTGCGACTGTGCTACCTCTTGAGCACTGCGTTGGTTTTCCATTGAAGAGGAAAGCGTGGTGCAATAAAGCAGCGTAAGTATTTCCCTCAGTTTTTGAGAACCAAGGTATCAATCTAGTAGGAGACCACGCGCGAGTCACCTCGTACATACACAACAAATAAGAACGTCGCAACCAACGCGATAAAGGGGTTGTCAATCCCTTCATGGCCACTTGCAAGAGTGAGATCTGATAGATATGATGACAATAAGATAAATATTTTTTTTATTTTTATAATATAGATTGAAAGTAAAGATAGCAAAATAAAGTAGATCGGAAACTTGTATGATGGAAAATAGACCCGGGGGTCATAGGTTTCACTAGTGGCTTCTCTCAAGATAGCATAAGTATTATGGTGGGTGAACAAATTACTGTCAAGCAATTGATAGAAAAGCGAATAATTATGAGAATATATAGGTATGATCATGTATATAGGCATCACGTCCGAGACAAGTAGACCGAAACGATTCTGCGTCTACTACTATTACTCCACACATCGACCACTATCCTGCATGAAAGATCAATCTAGTAGGCCAAACCAAACTGATATTCAAAGAGACTTACAAAGATAAACCAATCATGCATAAAAGAATTCAAAGAAGATTCAAATATTGTTCATAGATAATCTGGATCATAAACCCACAATTCATCGAATCTCGACAAACACACCACAAAAAGAAGAGTTACATCGAATAGATCTCCAAGAGAATCGAGAAGAAATTTGTATTGATATCCAAAGAGAGAGAAGAAGCCATCTAGCTACTAGCTATGGACCCGAAGGTCTGAGGTAAACTACTCACACATCATCGGAGAGGCCATGGAATTGATGTAGAGGCTCTCCATGATCAATGCCCCCTCCGGTGGAGCTCCGGAAAAGGCCCCAAGATGGGATCTCTTGGGTACAGAAGGTTGCGGCGGCGGAAATAGGGTTTCGTGGTGCTCCTGGATGTTTGCGGGGTATATGGATATATATAGGAGGAAGAAGTAGGTCGGTGGAGCAACGAGGGGCCCACGAGGGGGGAGGGCGCGCCCAGGGGTGATAGGCGCGTCCCCCCTGCCTCGTGGCCGCCTCGTTGATTGCTTGACGTCCACTCCAAGTTCTCTGGATCACGTTTGTTCCAAAAATCACGCTCCCGAAGGTTTCATTCCGTTTGGACTCCGTTTGATATTCCTTTTCTATGAAACACTGAAATAGGAAAAAAACAGCAATTTGGGCTAGGCCTCCGGTTAATAGGTTAGTCCCAAAAATAATATAAAAGTGTAAAATAAATCCCATTAATATCCAAAATAGATAATATAATAGCATGGAACAACCAAAAATTATAGATACGTTGGAGACGTATCAGGCTGCAATTTCACTGTTGTTCAAACAACCTCGCACACAACCAGGAATCCAACTTGAGACTTCTTCCCTTTGTGTTGGTCATGGAAGCAAGGTACCAAAACCCCCTCTCCGTTTGCAAATTGGCATACAAATCTCGTTGCTCACAACATTATGTACACACACACACACGCACACACACACACATGGAGAGAGAGATGATTCTCTTGCAACACATGGATATGGGTTGTTCTCATAAGCTTTTACGAAAAGCAGATGCTTGACTATTGCGATCGACCAATGTGAGACTAGCTATATGATGTGCTGATAGACGCACGCGATAAAAAAGTACACATCAATGGGATGCAAGCCCAAATCAACAAGATGCAAGCTCATATAAGGTAACTAAACACGCTTCACTTTGCACTCCTAATTGTTGTTATGGTTTGGTTTATACTCTATGGATCGGCACCATCAGTTCTTCTTGCGTGAATCATTGCAAGGACGTTGTTCTTAGTTTAGGCAATTAGCTAGAGGAATAATTAGCGGTGATGGTTCACCCTTGCACTAAAATGTTCATAGTAATATGTACCCGGGATCAATAATAACGAAAAAATTGTACAACATTGAATTTGATATGTACCCGAATTGTGTGCTTTTGAATTCTCAAGTGTCAAATTAATATGTTTCGAAAAATATATGCTCAATTGTAGTTTGTATGCAAACTTTTGGAAAAACAACAAAAAAATTGTGTGTGTGTGTGGGGGGGGATTAAGTTTTGGGGGTGGGATAGGTGGAGAAAAGTATAAACCCTAAAAAATGGAGATTAAAGGATGGGGGATCCCCTAAAGATGCCCTTAGATAGGAAAACGACAATTCTCTCGTGCATGGGAGGTCCCGTGCATGTCTCATTCGTCGATTTTGTTGGAAATTCTCATGCATGCATGCTTATCTCCTTTGCATGCATGACTTAGCCATTGATTACTTTTGGAGGGCCTCATGCACTCATGTTATCACACAATTGCATGCTCCACCCAACCCATCTCCCATACCTTTTCATTTCATCTTCAAATTTGATTTTGTTATATCTTTTGAACTGAAGGTCCAGATTAATTTTTGTTTCCATATTTGTGCTCGTTGAGATGAGAACTTTCGAACAAGACCACTCTTGCATACATTTTGGCAACTTTCATTTTTTTACTAAGGTTCAAATATTAAAATTTAATAGTCATAATATTGAGTTTTTACTAAGTTTCATTTGTTTTTAGGATTTAGGATTTACTGTTTAGGGTTTAGGGCTTAGTGTTTAGAGTTTAAGTTTTAGTATTAAGACCCAGTGATTATGTCCTTCGTTGTATGAAGTTTATTAGATGATACTTGGTGATGTTTTTAAAACTTGTTGAAACACATGCAAGAGTGTTCTTATTTAAAAGCCATTGTCGCAAGAAACACCAATATGCAAATGAAACATAAATTGGACTTCCGATTCAAAAGATACAATAGATTCAAATATGAAAGCTAAAATAAAAAAGCATAGAAATCGGATGGGTGGAGTATGCCATATCTGCCAAAAGCTGTATGCAGGGGCCCACCCAAAATAATGAATGTGCAAATCCATTTACGGGACCTCCGTACACACGAGAAAATTCACTCTCCCTTAGGTAGTGCCAGCCAATGTGGTATCTAAACTTTGTAAATATGCAAACAATGTACTATCAATAGCTAGTTTAGAGACACTCATCTTCCTCAATGTCTGCTTGTACTATCGACATTAGAGCATTCCTTGTAATGGTATAATTTCTTGCTGCCCCATCTAACCCGATGTATAAATAACATATTGTGGCAATTTTTGAGGAATTTCCTGTTCCCTGCTAACCAATGCTCCACCCATAACATGGTCTTTTTAGGCTAAGTGCGAGGCAAAGTGAGTTTTTTTGTTTCTATGTTTACTTATTCCTTTTCTTTTTAACTTATTTATTTATTCATCGCCCCTAAATAAAAACTTTAATGTGCTTTTGCATTGTACTTTATTTTTGTAAAAGATGCAAGCTTTTTCCTGATTATATGAATATTTTTATTCATATTTAAAAAAAATTCCTTTTTCTTAAAAAATATGACTTTCCCCTCTTTTAGTTTTCTCCCACTTTATACACGAGTATTGTTCGGACAAGGTGCATAAACTTTTTTTAATTGATACATGAACTCTCTTGCGTATATGAACATTTGATTTATTGCAATATGAATTTTATTTAGTCAATTTTAGAAAACATCTATGTGATCATATAGCATATTCAAGTTCTGGGTGGTTGTGAGAAATATTTTGATAGTTGCTTGTGTCAAAACGAAAATAATATTTAGACATAAATGTGCTAAGTGAACCATAAGGTACTCCGCGGAAACGCTTGTGGAGTACTCCCTCCATCCCAAAATAAGTGTCGTGGTTTTAGTTCATTTTAGTTCAAATTTAAACTAAAACCATGACATTTATTTTGGGACGAAGGGAGTATATCTTATGAGCGTTAGAAGAAATATATTTGGAGGAGCTTCAACAATGGATGGCAGGAGGTGCAACAAGTGTCCATGGGAGCTGCGACCAGTCAACGATGAAGCTGACGGTGTTGCAACCCTAACGCGAAAATGTTGGGAACAGCCATCGGCATTCTTCAAGCTAGATGGTAGTTGCGGAGCTCCACTGGAGCTCCGACCGTCGATGACATGAGTTGCAACCGTTTGGGGCACACTACTACGTGCGGGGAACAGGCGGGAGAAGCAGGAGCCACGGGAAACGCGGGTGCTGTTGCCACGAGCACGGGGAGCTACAACCAACAAGGAGGCAGAGTGCAGTGAGCGGACAAGCAACAATGCGCCTAAACTGGGGCACTGCTCCCCCCTCCTTTTTTTGTGTTTTCCTTTTGTGGGGGGAGATGTGCATAGGACGGTGGAAGAAAAGAGAATCAAATTCGACAGCTAAGGCTCGTCATAGTGGGAAGTAATTTGAGAGTGGATTTTTGGAACTGGTTGTATCGGAGGACCTTATTTTAAATACTTTGAAAATCACATTTATGGTTTCAAAAAATTCTGAAAAAAATTATGCGTGATCATATGGATGAATATTACACGTGTGTAAAATTTGATGATGAAATAAGTAAACATGCGACATATACAAAAATGAAAAAATGATGATTTCCAAATAGTGGATAATGCATGCACTGTTCATCTTGACAAAATCACGATTTTGTCATTTTTTTGTAACTCACATGGTTACTTATTTCAGCATCAAAATTTACACATGTGTAATATACGTTCATATAAACATGTTAATTTGTTCTCAAATTGTTTTGAAACTTCAAAATAGTATTTCGGCACAGTTTAAAAAATAGGGCTCCAATGCACTCGGGTTCCAAAGTGACTTTTTGAAAGTAATTTAGACTAGTAACATGCATATGCTACTAGGCTATGTTACTATCTTTATTATGGGTAATAACATCTGTGTGGCATCATGGAAGTTTTCATTTATTTAGATGTAGATTTTTTTTGCCTTGGGTGCGTTATATTACAATAACATATTTTGTTAGCACGAACGCCTTTCTAATTAACTACTTGCCACATAAGCAAGCTTGTCATCTTTAATACAATACAGACACAAACGCTTATACATATGCACTTTTATTCACCCTTATGAACATGCACACCTTACCCCTATGAGCACCTCTAACAGAACGAGCCGGCACATCATCCTGAGATTGACGAAGTTGATATAGACGACTTTGTAGTCAACGAGAATGTCTCCGTCCATTAAATGCACATCGTCGAAAATGCTGAAATAAATTAAAAAAATACGATCATCAATACCAAATCTAGGCCTTAAACCTTGAAATGTGTTATATTCTTTTATTACGACCATCAATACTAAGTCTCTTTATCAAAAAAAATACTAAGCCTATGCCATGAGCCTTGACCTGCGTTATATTCCTAGCCAAAGGTACTCTCACTATGTTTAGCATAATCAATCGCAGGTCTTAGAGCATCTTCAACCGTTGGCTTCTTTACGAGGCATAAAAATCGCTGTGCGGGGGCGAGCCAACAGTATAATCGGCTCCGGCAGCGGTTAGGCACCCAGCCATCGCCCCACGCGTTGATGTCGGCCCAGTTTTCGGGCCACTTTCGGCAAAAAAATGGCTCGATATCAGCGAGAATCAACCCATATTCGACATGGTTCGATGCGAATTCTCAACATAAATAATTTTTTATCACATAGTTCATCACAGAAAATCAATAAAAATCAAATAGTTCAACAAAATAGTGCAACAACAAATAGTTCAGTACAAATTATATAGTTCAGCAAATAAAAATTCATATTTCATCACACGTCGAGTTAGGCGTCGCCCTTGATCCTTCATATATGCTCCACCAGATCCTGCTGCGGTTGTTGATGCACCTGTGGGTCTCGGATCTCCTGACGCATATTGAGGTAGCTAGGCAGTCCAGGTTGCCGGTAGCTGGTGACCAACTTCGGCGAGAGGACCCTGCCTGTAGTATGGTTCAGTGTCAAACACTGCCTCTTCCTGCTCGCTCTCAATGATCATATTATGCAAGATGACACAACAAGTCATGATCTCCCACATTTGATCTTTCGACCAGTTCTGAGTAGGGTAACGGACAACAACAAATCGAGATTGGAGCACACCAAATACCCGCTCGACATCCTTCCTGCAAGCCTCCTGAACCTTGGCAAAGTGGGACTTCTTGCCTCCTGGCACAACATTTGAGATAGTCTTCACAAATGTAGACCATCTCGGATAGATGCCATCAGCTAGGTAGTACCCCTTGTTGTAGTGTCGTCCATTGACCTCGAAGTTCACCGGAGGAGAATGACCTTCAACAAGCTTGGTAAAGATAGGGGAGCACTGCAGCACATTGATGTCATTGTGAGTTCCTGGCATACCAAAGAAGGAGTGACAAATTCATAGGTCCTGTGCGGCCACCGCCTTAAGTACCACACTGCAACCGTCTTTGGCGCCTTTTGTACATCCCCTGCCAAGCAAATGGGCAGTTCTTCCATTTCCAATGCATGCACTCGATGCTTCCAAGCATCCCAGGAAATCCTCTTGCTGCATTCGGTGCTAGGATCCGAGCAGTGTCTTCCGCATTGGGTGTTCGCAAGTATTGCGGTCGAAACACTGCCACCACTGCCCTGCAGAACTTGTAAAAACAATCAATGGTGGTGGACTCGGCCATGCGCCCATAGTCGTCGAGTGAATCACCGAAAGCTCCATATGCAAGTATCCTCATCACTGTCCTGCACTTCTGGATTGAGGTGAATCCAAATTTGCCGGTGCAATCCTTCTTGCACTTGAAGTAGCTGTCGAACTCCCGGATAGAATTCACAATTCTGAGGAAAAGTTTTCGCCTCATCCAATAACGGCGCCGAAATACTTTGTCGCCATTCAGTGGAGCGTCCGCGAAGTAGTCCGAGTAGAGCATGCAATAGCCTTCGAGACGATGCCGGTTCTTTGCTTTCATCCGCCCCGGCGCCAAGCCACCTCGTCGCGGCTTTTCATTGCTTCCCAGCAGGCCGGCGAGGGTGGCGAGGACCATGAGATGTTCCTCTTCCTGAACGTCGGCATCGGCTTCCTCCTCCAGCAGCACGGCGAGCGCCTCCTCGTCGTCCGAGTCCATTGCCGAGCAGGCAAATCACCGAACACCTTGCGGGTGTGGTGGGCGCGTACCCGCCGGTACACTGCCCCTGCGCGGCCGGAACGCCGAAAAAATCGCCCAGACGGTGGTGGAGAGGCTGCCTCGGCGAAACCTCTTCTCTTTTTCCAGCGGGGAATAGCCTATTTAGCGGTGGTGGGCGGTGGGCGGCGCCGGGATCAGCCGGGTGGCAGCCGAGTGCGCGGGGGGTGAAAGGCGAATCTGGACGATAAGCTTGACTTTTCGTCTGACGGTGTGGGTCACACGTACTTTTCCCTTGCGTCGGAGCCCCCGAGCCCCCCCCCCCCCCCCCCCCCCCCCCCCCCCGGCCCCCCCCCCCCCCTCCCGTGCGCCGGGTTCGGCTTGCGATCACCAGGCCCAAAAACGGGTCATGCCTGCGAATTTTGGCGTCTTGAAAGCGCGACTAAAACGTTTTATCGACGCTGGCGAAAAAAAATCATTTGGGGACCTATTGAAGACGCGGGTGGAGATGTTCTTACGGTCGGTGCGGAGCCACGGCGCGACCCAGCGCCGGTCGCGATCGCCCTTCGCCTTTAAACTCACCTCTTCCTTCGCCGACCTAATACCCAGTTTCCCCCCTTCCCCTCCCTCACGATCCCCGCGCCGCGACAGGCCTCCCCATTCCAGTTACAGCGCGGCTACGCCTCAGCCAACGGATCCCGCGTCGTCGAGTCCCCAGCCGCACTCCAGGCCGCGCCGTCCGGGCTGCCGCGAGCTTCCGCCGACGCCCCACGCCGTCGACGAGCCTCTCCCAGTCGTCCCAAGCCGCCACGAGCCTCCCTCGCCATAGCGCTCCTCTGCTGCTGTCCCCGCAGCGACGAGCTTCCGCCGACGCCCAGCACCTGTCTTGCTCGGTCCCGCCGACGCCACGCCTCCTGCCGCGTACAAGTAAATTGCTTGCGAACTCCCTTTCTTTTTTGATAATTCTTTTTCCATCGGGTAGGCCGGGTATGTCTAGCCCACGCAAAACTTTCGGATTTTTAGAATGATTAAAAAAATGTAAAAGGCCCATGCTTCCGGCCCAACAGCGAGCCCGTCACCTGTGCCCTGTCTCTGTCGCTCGTGCTGTCCTCTTCCAATCGAGTCGAGCTATCGATCCAGGCAAACGCCGCCGCCGCCGCCGCGCCGCCTGCCCGCCTTCCGCCTCCACGACTGGCCCGGCCCCGCAGATTCTGCCCAAGCCCCAGCTCAGCCAAATCTCCCCTGTAGTTTACTGTCGCTGTGCCCTGCAGATATCACTATCACTTGCCCCTCTGTGGCAGTTGTCCATTCGATTGCAAGTCTGCCTGTGAAGGTATAGATCATGTTTTACTGACAAGATCATTGGTAGAGGTACTGTTACAGCAGAAATATAAGGTTGTGTTTGCTGGTATGCATCGATGTTAGGCTCCACTTCTAGTTTGTAGTTTTACAGTCTGTCATTTATACAAGAATCTACTTCGAGGATCAGATCTTGCTAACTTGGGCAACTTTCATGCAGGCTCACATTCCTACATCTACGGAAATGCATCCCCATCTAACCCTACACAGGCATCCTATGTGTGCTGAGGTATCTTTGTCCTGACCTCTGGCTCTATCTGAAGCTTTGTCATTCCAAGTGTATATTTTCACAGAAGTTCCCAGATTATAAAATTTAATGTCCTTGTTGCCCAGATTATCGAAGAATTCCAGAAGTGCCATGTGGATCACCCCATCAAAAAATTCTTTGGTGAATGCACAGATCTTAAGATTAAGCTTGATCGGTGCTTCCGGCAGGAGGTAAGCAACCTTTTGCCAAGTTAGAGTCGTTGCTATAATTTATTTATTTTGTTCTCTATCATAATTTGTAGGAGTTGTTTCTCTCCCTAAATGTGCTACTCTCCTTGTGAAACTCAGAAAGCTGTGAAGAGAAAGGCAAACTTTGAAGAGAGCAAGAAATTTAAAGAAAGGTTGCAGGCTTATAAAAAGGAAATGGCTGAGAAAGAAAATGAATCATAGCTTCGAACGGAGGACAAGGACATTCACTGAATGCTATTTTGCTGCAATCCTGTGCTTCAACTTTGTGAAACGAAGTTCCGGACTTGTCTTTACTTCATGTTTACATCACATATCTACCGTTATAAGATTACAGCTGAGGTCATATAATCT
>NC_053023.1:524811920-524823272 GCF_003073215.2 Triticum urartu
AAAAGGAGGAGAGTAGACATCATCTGTCTCTGCTAATAGCCAGCACCCCGGCACTCCTTGTAGGTCGACACCAAGTAAAGCAAGTGGTTCATGGAGCCACAACATGCCTGCTGCCAATTCTGGTTCCGATTCAGCTGCTGCTTCTCGTGTACCTTCTGCAGTTGGTGTAGAAGAAGATGCAGAACCTGACGAGGCAGTGCCTACAAATGATGATGAAGACGAGATGATGTTTCCTGAACTGGTCGATGTAGCCAGTCAGCAAGCAGTGGATGACGAATATATGGAGGAGCCCATCAGCCAAGCTAGGTTTGATGACACTGACGATGAAGAGAAGGTGGAGAACATGGACAGACTTAATCGAGGATGAATACGATGGTGATGACATGCCAACAATTGAGTGGAACAGGGAAAAACCTGAGCTTAGTGTAGGTACCATTTTCCAATCAATGGTGGACTGTCGGAATGCAGTGACAACATGGTGCATTATATCTGAAAACACCTATAAGATTAAAAGGAGTGAGCCAGCAAGGTTCACAGTTTTTTGTCCATATCCTAGGTGTAGGTGGAAGTTGCATGCATCTCGTATGAGAAAGAGCAAATATATTCAGGTAATCCAAGTTCAGTTAGTAATTTAGTTTCAGATCGTTGAGTAAGGTTTCTTAACTGTTTTTACCCTTTTATTTTGTTTCAGATAAAGAAAAACCCACACAAGCACACCTGTCCACCTGGAGGGGGAGGGGGAAGGCCAAAACCAAGCTAGCAAAAACTAGGTGGGTGGCAGATGCTATATTGGATTGGCTGAGAGAAGAACCTGGACTTGGTCCAACAGCACTCCATGGGAAGCTTTTTGAGAAGTACAAGATAGAAATTCCTTACATGAGAATTTTCAATGCTAGGGAAAAGGCTCTTGACAGAATTAATGGTCAATGGAATGACAGTTTTCAGCTGCTTTACACTTTCAAAGCTGAAGTGGAGATGGCAAGTCCAGGGAGTGTTGTAGAGATTGACAAGCATACAGTTCCATTCAAAATAAAAGGGAAGTCATTTCAGAAGGAGTGCTTCAGAAGGGCTTTTGTTTGTTTCAAGGCTTGCTGGCAGGGGTTTCTAGATGGTTGCAGGCCCTATTTGGCTGTAGATGCTACACATTTGACTGGAAGATGGAGAGGACAGCTAGTAGCAGCTTCTGCAGTTGATGGACACAACTGGCTATTCCCAGTTGCATTTGGTGTGGTGGAGGCAGAGTCTGAGGAAAGTTGGGTCTGGTTTCTGCAGCAGTTGCGCAACATTATAGGCACACCCCAGGTTTAGCTATACACACAGATGCTTGCAAGGGTTTAGAGAGTGCAGTGGAAATTGTATTCCCTGGAGTGGAGCATAGGGAATGTATGCGACACCTAGCGCATAATTTCAAAAAGAAAGTTCAAAGGTAAAGTTTATGATGAGAATCTATGGCCAGCATCATACACATGCAGCAATTGAGGAAGCATGAGCACCATTTGAGAGTGTTGTATGCTCATAATCCTTTGTGAAGGAGTACATGGATGAACATCATGGCAAGGTGTGGTCAAGAAGCAAATTCAACGAAATCTGCAAAGTAGATTATGTGACCAGTAACCTTGCAGAATGCTTCAATTCAAAGTTCAAGTCAGTGAAAGGGCTCTTGTTGTGGCAAGCATTTGAAGATGAGGCAGATGATCATGATAAAGATGGCTCTTCGCAAAAGAATTGCAGAAACACAATATGTTGGTCATCAAATGCTCCCATCACTGATTAAGGCATTGCACTTGAAGGCAAGAGGACTGAAGATGAAATGTATTCGATCTGGTACATATGAGGGAGAGGTTACCTATACTGACACTAAAAATAGGGTATGGAGGTATCCTGTGAACCTAAGTACTAGAGAATGTACTTGTAGGCAATGGCAGATCCGTGGGAAGCCATGCATACATGCCCTACATCTGATGACCGTTATCGGGGGTGCAGATGGTGAAGTTGATCAATATTGCTCTGAGTATTTCTCTGTTGCCAAATTTATGGCTGCTTATGCTGACAATGTGCCTGCACTTGGGGAAAGATCATGAACATAGTAGATCCAGGGTTCAAACTCCACGCTCCTGTCATTACTAGACCACCAGGAAGACCAAGGAACCAGATGATTAGAGCAGGTGAGGAGGGTCGTCTACCAAAGAAGCGTGCTTGCAAAAAATGTGGAGTTCTGGGGCATATTGCTAGGCTTTGTACCAATGCAGTGGATGCATCATTTGGAGAGGAGGAAAGATGGACACAGCCAATGCAGGAGAATGCAGCAGCAATGGAGACTGAAGATGCAGAGGAGAATGCAGCAGCAATGGAGATGAAGATGCAGTGGAGAATGCAGCAGCAAAATGAGCAGTGGAGAATGCACAAATGAAGCATCTTGGTATGTGTTTGCATTTGTAGAATGCAGCTACCCTTTTGTTTGCATTTGTTCTCTTTTTTGCCTATGGCTTATAATTTTATTTACCAGCTCTAGGGAGAAAAGGCCAAGAGATGAAGAACAGATTTTGAAACCATGGCCTTTGATGGTTTTGAATCTATAAGAGAGGAAGAGGAGGGGTAATTTTTCCAATTGTGCCTTTAAAGATTACTGAACCCATAGATGACCGTCAAATGGTCGTCAAGTGCTCGGCGAGTGCAACTACTCCATCAGCACCTCCACGAGGAAAACCCCAAGTAAAGCCCAAGATCAAAAGGAACAAGAGTCTGAAAGAAAAGAGCATCTCAACTAGGGAAACCAGGAGCAAGACGGTGAAGCCAGCTGCAAACACAAGGAGCAAGTCGAAAATTTGAATTAAGTTGTTGGGAAATGTTTGTGTTGTCAATTTGAGGGCGAGTGGATCGCTTAAAACTTGGTAGATTTGTATTAAGATGTTGGCATCTTAAAACTTGGTAGATTTGAGCTACTGTGAAAACTTATCAGTTGTATAATGTTGCTTCTACTTTGGTTTCTTATTTGAGTCAGAATTCAAATTTCCATCAAAATTTGAATTTAAATCAATATTTGAATTTGGGCCAAAATTTGGATTCGAGTCAAAGTTGAAGTTGAACATTGGAGGTTCATTGCTCTGTGCGGTGTATTTGATCGAGCATTTGAAGTCCAATATTCGTAGGTGAACAGTCCGAATGAGAAATGTGCTAGAAACGAGCTCGAAAGCTAGGGTAAACACCTATTTGAAATCAAGTTTTTTTGACCTTGCCTAAATGAGGCATATATATTTTTATTAACACTTGTTCCATATATATAGGGTAAAAACGAAGTCTCACTATTTATTGATTAATATTCATATTACTACATTTTTTTGAAAAAAATGCTTTTAATTCAAAACCGTCAAATAACACGTTTTAGATATGAAAATGAAAAAGTAAGTTCAGATCCTTCTTATTCACTCCAAAATGAAGCTATGGAGATTTTTCTGATTTTTTTAATTATTTTGATTTTTTTTCAAACCCTAAACCCTCTCTCCCTATTCTACGAACTCTGAAAATGTTCATAGGTGATAGCTCATTTGTGTGAAGACTTTTTTCATGAAAATGACCTACACCAAGTTTATATTTTTTTCTCATAACCTTGTCACATATGACGGCTATGTGCGCAAGAATTACAACATTTTGATTTTTTTTGAATTTTTTAAAAACATTTGAACTTGATTTCGACAGATCACTTCAAAAAATGATTTTTCAAAAACCCCTATACCGAGTTTATATTTTTTTATGGTAACTAGGTCTCATAAACGGACGAACTACGTTTGTTTTATATTTTTGCGATTTTTTCTAATTTAGTTATGGCCATTTGAAATCTGGTCAAACCCTAATAACCCCGTTGACTCGCTCATAACCCCGCAGAAATGCTCCAAACCCTAGCGTCGAACGTCCGCGTCGGATCCTACCAAGCGCCAAACACCACCCGTCAGATGTGGGGCAGGCATGCGCGATCCGCGTGATGCATCCTGATTGGCTACTGCACTGTCCTTCTCGGGTTTTTACGATCTGCCCCACTTTACATATGAAATTGTATTTTTCGCACATGACCACCACATGTCAGTGTTAAGAGTTGGTTCAAAAATTGAAACTGCAAAATACAATGTGGCAAATGTCAATATAGCTTCCCCTTCTCCTCTTCTCCATCTGACAGACAAAGGCCATCGAGCAGATCGAGCAATTCCTCTGTTTCTTTCCCCATCTTCTCATTCTTCTTCCTCTCGAGCAATTCCTCTGTTTCTTCCTCTCGGGCGATATGTCGACCTCCTCGTCAGCCCCCCGTTCCACGTGGCCGGTGTATGGTCCAGTGCCGATGACTCGATGCACTGACTGCCCACGGACTGCGCCACTGAAGCGGTTGACTTCGAAGGAGGAGAAGAATGGGAACTTTGGGCGCGAGTTCGTCAAATGCGAGAGCAAGCCGGAGGGGCAGGTTAGATCTGAGTTTTCCTCGCATCCTTTATCTCTAATTTCTCAAAAAATCTGTCAGATTTGGATTTAGGTTACATGATTTCGTTTTCAGATCGTGAAGAAATGCCACCATTTCGAGTGGATGGATGATTACATCCAGAGGCTTCAAGGGTCGGGCTTGCTGGATTCGAGGGGGAATGCAATCGCGAGTCCAATCTGCCCCATGACAGTGCCGCTCCGGCAGCAGCAGCGCGTCCGGAATACCCGACGGTGGTAGATGTCGAACTGAAGACGGAATTGAAGAAGATGAACAAGAACTTCAAGCAGCTGATTGAGTTGAAGAAGCAATCCAATCTGATAGCTTTAGGAATACTTGCTCTAGGAATTTTTTACTTGATGGCCATCTCTCGTTAGAGATGTTTGTCTACTGTTGTTGCCACTGTTTAGCAATCCAAGTCTGTTTATCTCAAATGCAACTCTTTAGTGCAACTGTCGATCTCTGAATGTATGCAGTTTACTGTTAAGTTTCGACACTTTCAGTTTCAGCAAAGACAACTACCAGTTCAGTGATAGGATTATTTTGTTAGCTAATAACCTCGAGTGTTGGATCATACCCTAGCTCGTCAGATGACAGTAAGCAGTACTTGAGCAGCACAAGGGATATACATCAAGTTCATCTCTTCTCTCTCGCACTTGCCAAACTTTTGTCCTCGAGTTCGTCAGTTCTGCTAGAAAAAAACCTAGTTCGCGGGCCCAAAGAGAATCAAGCTACAATAGGCCCACAAAGGATAAATGAGGCCCAGAAACAAGCGATGTTTCTTTTTTTGTTTAGGAATGATTGCTTTGTTGTTTTTTGTTTCTGATTGATTTTTTCATTAATTTGATTGCCCAATCTCTTCTATTTCATTGAGGAATTTTTTTGGCTTTCCTTTATGGGTCCCTTCATTTTTTTGATTTGATTTCTCTTCATCGTATGTGCTTTTGTTTTGCTTGCTCACAGTCTGGCTTAGTTTGGCGGTGAAGTAATTTTAGAATCAAAGTATTTGCAAACCACAGTATTATTATGCCTAGCGAACCAATACTTCATGATTGGAAAAAGAGGTCCAACCCTCTTTTTTATATACTTCAAACATAGTGTAGTTTTCTACATATTAAAGTATATAAAACTACACTTTTGACTAAAGCCAAACATCTCAAAGTATTTGATACTTCAATATTTCTGAAAACCAAAGTATTCTTGGAATACCTAAAAAATACAGAGCTCCCAAACCAAAGCCGTGTACAATATGTTCTTATTTTTAGAAGGCATCTATAAACACATCATTTTTAGTTAGTTTGGTTAATTTTGCCCACGTCAATTAGCCATGTCTAAACTTGGGACAAACAAAATACAAACATAACAAGGCAATAATATAACACACATAACTTAACTTAGATAGGGTTGCTAGGGAAACACAAGTTCTTACATATAACACGACACCGATAGATAATTAACCTTACATAGATAGGGTAGCTAGCTCGGGCAACACACACACCAAACTCGCACTACATAGTAGATAGGGTAGCTAGGGCAACACCGCCATGTCTTCACCGTCGTCTTCACCTTAACCGCCGGCTTCACCGTCTTATTCGCCGCCGGCTTCAGTACTGCTCCTCCTGCCGTTCTCGTCGAGGTAGTACGGGAGGCTGTGCATGCGGTTGCGAGCGGGGAAGACGCTCTCGAAGTCGATGAATATGTTATAGGTGGTGAATGCGATGAACTTGCACCCACACCAATACACCTTGCCGAGCAGGTAGTAGGCATCAAACCTGTTGGTGAAGTGGGCGACGAGCCCTACCACTGGAGCGTTGGCATGTGGATGCTGCTCCACGAGGTTGAACATGAGCGGCGAGCCCGCCGGGAGGTGGTTGAAGCCTGCACGGAGGAACCCCCGTGCAAGCTCAGTGCTACCCCTCGAGCGTGAGAATGCCCACACGCGGAGCGATGCCTCAACAACGATGTTGGCGGGGTACCGCCGTTCCGGCACGGTGGGCGGCTCGAGGAACGTCGTCCTGTTGTACTGCATCTTGCTCGCTTCGCTGAGTGTTTGCTTTGGCTTTTGGGGGAAGAAGAGAAGGGGGAGGCGCAGATGGATCTATAGAAGAAGAGGCAATGAAGGGCAGTTTAAATAGCCGAGGGAGACGAAGAGGGTACACGCGGAAACGGCGTAGATCATGACTCAATTCATGCGTGAACCGATGTGATCATCAATGTGTGAATGTGAATCGATGCAAGCGTGCTCTGCGTGCACGTCTGCCTGCCTCCCCCTTCTGCGTGCTCTGCGTGAATCGATGCCACAACTGAATCGAGCGGCAGCCGTGCGACGTGAACCGATACCTGGACATATGGACGCGAGCGTGCAGCCTTCCCCTTCTGCCACCGACACGTAGGCCTGCGACGCGTGAAACGACGCTGCGGAGCGACTGAATCCACCGGCAACCATGCGGCATGGATCGATGCATGCGTGGCGGCATTCGCATGCATACCAGGCTGCATCGATGCCAAAGCCGGGCATGCATAGCAAGCTGCATCCATCGATAGCAGGATTTTTTTAATTTATTACGAACAAACTAACGGGCCCATCCTATGAACACAAACACGGCCCAACCAGTGAAACCACAACCACAATCAATAGAGTCCAATGTGGGCCCACAAGTCAGAGTTAACGGTCAAGATGGCAAACGTCTGCTATGAACATTTGTGAGAGTTTCAGCTAAGGGAGTGGGGAAAAGTGAGCAAAAGTTTGGAGCGTGGGGAAAACTGAGCACAACTAAGGAATTGGGGGCACAGATGGAATAATCCCTAAATCCTAAGATGAAATAAGTGGTAAGAAAATAAATACTAAAGCTTCTTGAGGCAGGTATAATTTATCCCCATTGCTGATAGTACAGTGGGTAAGTCCTTGTCCATTGTATCCTAAGAAGGGAGGTATTAACTGTTGTTCCTAATGATAAATGATGAATTTATCCCAAAAGAATTGTTACAGGTTATATAATGTAATGATTTCCACAAATTAAATAAAGCTAACTAAAAAGGATCATTACCCGTTACCTTTTATTGATCAAATGCTAGAAGATTATCAAGCATACACATTTTTGCTTTCTAGATGGTTATTTTGGTTTGTCTCAAATACCTGTGTCAAAAGAGGATCAAGAAAAGACAACTTTTAGTTGCCCTTTCGGTACCTTTGCTTATAGACGTATGCCTTTTGGTTTATTTAATGCACCTGCTACTTTTCAAAGATGTATGACTGCTATATTCTTTGACTTTTGTGAAAAGATTGTTGAGGTATTCATGGATGATTTCTCCGTTTATGGGACTTCTTTTGATGATTGCTTAAGCAACCTTAATCGAGTTTTGTAGAGATGTGAAGAAACTAATCTTGTCTTGAATTGGGAGAAGTGCCACTTTATGGTTAATGGGTTGTTGGGACATAAAATTTCTGAAAGAGGTATTGAAGTTGATAAAGCTAAAGTTGATGCTATGGAAAAGATGCCGTTCCTAAGGACATAAAAGGTATAAGAAGTTTCCTTGGTCATGCCTGGTTCTTTATAGGAGGCTCGTCAAGGACTTCTCTAAAATTTCTCGGCCTTTGACTAATCTCTTACAAAAAGATGTCCCTTTTGTCTTTGATGATGATTATGTAGAAGCATTTGAAATACTTAAGAAAGCTTTTATTTCTGCACCTATTATTCAGCCCCCTGATTGGAATTTACCTTTGAAATTATGTGTGATGCTAGTGATTATGCTGTAGGGGCTGTTCTAGGACAAAGAGTTGATAAGAAACTAAATGTTATTCAATATGCTAGTAAAACTCTAGACAGTGCCCAAAGAAATTATGCTACTACTGAAAAGAATTTTTAGCAGTTGTATTTGCTTGTGATAAGTTCAGATCTTATATTGTTGATTCTAAAGTAACTGTTCACACTGATCATGCTGCTATAAAATATCTTATGGAAAATAAAGATGCTAAACCTAGACTTATTAGATGGGTTCTCTTGCTTCAAGAATTTGATTTGCATATTATTGATAGAAAGGGAGCTGAGAACCCCATAGCAGACAACTTGTCTAGGTTAGAGAATGTCTTGAAGACCCACTACCTATCGATGATAGCTTTCCTGATGAACAATTAGCTGTCATAAATGCCTCTGTACTGCTCCATGGTATGCTGATTATGCTAATTACATTGTTGCTAAATTTATACCACCTAGTTTCACATACCAGCAAAAGAAAAAGTTCTTCTATGATTTAAGACACTATTTCTGGGATGACCCACATCTTTATAAAGAAGGGTAGATGGTGTTATTAGACATTGTGTACCTGAGCATGAACAGGAAACAGATCCTACGCAAGTGTCACTCAGGTTTATGGAGGACACCATGCTGGAGATAGAACTGCACATAAGGTATTGCAATCCGGTTTTATATTGGCCGACTCTCTTCAAGGATGCTCGTAAGTTTGTCTTGTCTTGTGATGAATGTCAAAGAATTGGTAATATTAGTAGACGTCAAGAAATGCCTATGAATTATTCAGTTGTTATTAAACCATCTGATGTCTAGGGCTTTGATTATATGGGACTGTTTCCTTCCTCTAATGGGTATACACATATTTTAGTTACTGTTGATTACATTACTAAGTGGGTAGAAGCTATTCCAACTAGTAGTGCTGATCATAACACCTCTATTAAGATGCTTAAATAAGTTATTTTTCCGAGATTTGGAGTCCCTAGATACCTAATGACTGATGGTGGTTCACATTTTATTCATGGTGCTTTTCGTAAAATGCTTTCTAAGTATGATGTTAATCATAGAATTGCATCTCCTTATCACCCACATCTAGTGGTCAAGTAGAACTGAGTAATAGAGAGCTTCAAATTAATTTTGCAAAAGACTGTTAATAGATCTAGAAAGAATTGGTCCAAGAAACTTGATGATGCATTATGGGCTTATAGAACTGCATATAAGAATCCTATGGTATGTCTCCATATAAAATGGTTTATGGTAAAGCATGTCACTTACCTCTTGAACTAGACCATAAGCATATTCAGCTATTAAGAGCTCAACTATGATTTCAAACTTGCCGGTGAGAAGAGGCTTTTTGACATTAGCTCACTTGATGAATGGAGAACCCAATGCCTATGAGAATGCCGAAACTGTTTAAAGAAAATTAAAAGATGGCATGATAAAAGGATACAAAAACGTGAGTTTAATGTAGGTGATTATGTATTGTTATACAACTCTCGTTTAAGATTTTTTGCAGGCAAAACTCCTCTCTAAATGGGAAGGTCCTAACATCATCGAGGAGGTCTATCGTTCCGGTGCCATAAAAATCAACAACTTCGAAGGCACAAATCCGAGGGTGGTAAACGGTCAAAGAATCAAACATTATATCTCAGGTAATCCCATAAATGTTGAAACTAATGTTATTGAAACTGTAACCCCAGAGGAATACATAAGGGACACTTTCCAGAATGTTTCAGACTCCAAAAAGGAATAGGTACGTGGTACGGTAAGTGAACCGACTCTAAAACAGTTCTAATGGCAATTTTCTCCGTTTTGGAATATCTAAGAAAATAGAAAAATAAGAAGCCGACCGAAAAGGAAACGAGGCTTCCACGAGGGTGGAGGGCGCGCCCTACCCCCTGGGTGCGCCCCTGCCTCGTGGGCACCTGTGTGCCCTCCGGACTCTGTTTTCTTGCACGATACTTCTTTTGGTCGGCAAAAAATTCATTATATAATCTCTGAAGGTTTTGACCACCGTATCAGCAAATATCTTCTGTCTTTGTTTTGAGCTGTTTTTCTGATAGACCTAGATCGCCATGGCATCTTCAAGTGCCCCCAAGGACAAGTTCTTCGAGAAGGTCATCAACCCCTACCTCGTGGAGGTGCTGCAACACCCTCAAACCATTGAGATGCATGAGGGGTTGCTGCACATCCGTGATGTTGAGGGACCAAGGAGGACCGGAAGCGTGGAGACGAGGCTCAAGGCAATGGAGCAACAAGTTTTCAAGTGCCAGGAGATGGTGGAACGTGGACTCGAATCCAATCATATAATGATCATGGAGTTCACCAATAACCACAAGCTAGATGACAAGAACATTGGGGAGGCCATCTTCAAGCTTCACGAGAAAATCGAGCGCCTCCAAGCCCAGATCTATGACCTGCAAAACCAAAACTGTGAGTATGAATATAGATTCAAGAGGATGAGTTTGGCTGCAGATTTGAGGATCCCGGAGACTCGATCATCCTTATATGATGGTGAGCCTATGCCTTGGAAGATGGACGACAAGCCTACATCATCAACAACTCCATCATCACCACCTCCGAGGAAGGAAACATAAACACATGGGTATGGGTACTCCCCCTGGCAACTGCCAAGCTTGGGGGAGTGCCCCGGTATCGTATCACCATCACTTTTATCTTTACCATTTTTCTTAGTTCGATCCTTTTGGTTATATCTTGATCTAGTAGAATAAAGTTTTAGTATGATCTAGTTTTGAGTTTTGCTTTCTGATCCTTCTATGTAATCGAGTCCGTGAGCTATATATAATAAAGATTAGTGTCGAGTGATCTTGAGGGAATAAAATAAAAGAAAAAGAATAAAAAGAAATAAAGAGATCATATGGATCTTATGGAGAGTAATGACTTCACATATAAAGAGTATGATGAATAAAAGTTGTTGAGAGTTGACAAACATAGTTTTGTTCATCGTTGCAATTAATAGGAAGTAATAAAGAAAGAGAGGTTTTCACATATAAATATACTATCTTGGACATCTTTTATGATTGTGAGCACTCATTAAAATATGACATGCTAAAGAGTTGAGGTTGGACAAGGAAGACAACGTAATGGGTTATGTCTTCTTACATCTGAAATAAATTATAT